>NW_025421927.1:0-129194 GCF_011764305.1 Mustela putorius furo
TTTTGGGGATTAATCTTCCGCCCACATGAAAGTAGAGAACTCTGCCATACACATTTAAGTACTACTATTCAGGGAACTCGAAGGGTCATTTACCAAATAGCTCCTTTACCCTTCCCACCAAGAATTCGGTGCTCTAATTTAGGGGTGGTTTTGGGGAATTGGCTGGCCCAATGTAAGGCGCATTTAAAGTTCAATCATTTGCTTTTCTTCTTCCATCTCTGTTCTCTTTGCCATTCTCTGGGGTTTTCCTTTATTATTTTTTAATGAAAAATTTGTTCTATAAAGGTGATATGAGTTCTGGGTTAAAAGTTGTAAACACAAAAGAATATGTAGAAGAAGAAAATCTGCATCTGAATTTTGACCCGAAGCTTCTTGTTCTCTTTTCTGGGGACAAACTCTAAAACAAGCCTCTTCTGTTTTCCCAGAAGTATATATGAATTTATAACAGCCTCTTTTTATGCACTCGGTAGCTGACTAAGCTCACTGTATTATGCCTTTGCTTTCCATACTGTGATGAAAGATATGACCTCTCAAGCGTGCAGAGGATTTCTTTCGTCCTTTAGTACATTTCAAGCTTGATGGAAATCTATTCCATTTTATTCTTGGTACTGTTCCTGTCTTCTGGAGCTGCCCGTGGCCAAACCCGGGGAGATGAGTTCACACGGCAGACCCGAGTGGCCTTGGTCCAGAAAGGCCTGTTGACTTCTCAGGCCCTGGAGCCCAGGGCGCCCCGTCTCTCCAACGTTTGTCCACTCCTGGGCAATGGCCGTAATGGTATTCGGTCTTCGTTCTGCCCCGTTCTGGTTCTTCTTCTCGTCTCCCTCTTCTGCTGTTCTCTTCTCGTCTGCTTCTGGCCTCTTTTTTCGTCTGCCCCCGTTCTGTTCTGGTTCTCGGCGAACTTTTCCAGTCTGGGCCAGAGGACGGGGGCCGGGGGCGGTGGCGGTCCTCGAGAAGCCGGATTTGCCTGGACGTTGTTTTGTCTTTGGCTGCTCTGTCATTGAGGGAGGAAAGCCACTCCCCACTCTGCGATTCTCATCGGAGGAGACTTTTGAAATGTGGAAGGAGTTTGCTGGCAGGCAGGACCCGCGGGCTGACTAGCAAGAGACAGGGACAATGTCTTTGGTTCCATTAGCTTTGGGGGGGAGCCAGGAGGCGGTGGCTTCCCCGCCAGGAGGGGAAACACTGCTTCAGAACTCAAGACCACGACTTGGCAGAGACCCTGGGGCCATGCTGAATTTAGGAGTGGGCTCTCTCAATACCTTTCCGTGCCTCAAAGCACTCTTTGCCCGTTTGAAAACCGCGACGGGAGCATGGAATGACTGCAAGTTGTCGGGTGTGTTCACTGGCGCCACATACTGCCTCGGTGTGAATGGGGTTTCAATCTCATTTTGGGGCAATGGTGGGGAAAAGGCAAGGGGCCACCTCCTTCCGTAGCTGGGGAGGAAGAGGAGGAGAGAAGAAGGAAGCCAGAGTCAAATCAGAAAACCTCTCCAGACTCAGCAGAGGCTTGGTCTCTGCTTAGACAAATAATCTTGAGGGAGACCCAAATCCACTGTTCATTGTGAAAACAGACAGTGGCCAGTGAAGAGTTAAAACAGAATTAAATTGTTTCTCTTTCATGGAGCCTGAAGTGTTAAAAAACCTTCTCTTCTGACCTTGTGGCCAGAATATCCATGACACCTCATAAATTATCCTAAGGGTTCAGGGCCTGGGGTGGGGGAGGGGAACTTGGGGAGGATGTGGGGCCACACGGCAGCCAGCCCTGGAGCGCGGGGTGGCTGGAAGGCCCTTCGGCCCTTCCTGCTATGCGGGGCACCCAGTGTTAGGATTGTGGAGGAAGTGGTTTCCTCCAAGTCAGGCTTTCTGAGTTAGGACAATTGTTTGCCCCCCCCCCCCTTCATGTTTGTTGTTTTGTCTGGGCACAGGGCCCATGAGTTGTTCACTGAGGGGAGGCGGGAAAAGCACAGTGATAGCTTCCCCATTCTGACAGAAACCTACGATGGTGTTTTTAGAAACCTCCCATTTTCTCAGAAAAAGGAGAACCGGGGAAGGAAGGGGAGGACACAGTGGGAGAGACACAAAAGATGAAGAAATGAATTAAAGGGGAAGGAAAAGGAAGGGGGGGGGGAAGTGGAAGTACGGGCGGGGAGAAATGGTCTGCGTGCAGACAGAGCCTCCCCCTCCGCCAGCGCCCGCGGTGACAGGAAGCAGGCCACCTGCTCTGCGGGACCGGCTCACCGCCACTTCCCAGCTTCCCGGGGAGCCTCCTTCAGCTCCCCCGTCCAGCCGCGCCCTGCACACAGTAGGTGCTCCGTAAATGTTTGCGGAGTGGGAGAGGATCCCCAGACTGCGCCCCAGACAGGGAAACAGATTTATTCTGGGAAACTCCAAGAATGTAGAACAGAGTCGTTTGGAGCAAACACTATTCCTGTAGCCTGAATCACCATAAGGTTTAAAGAATCTGGGTATTTGTGGGTGTGTCTGGACATATTGTTGTGTGGGAGTGTGGGGTGGGTGGTCTGGACGGGTGGGTAATAAGTGACAGGAGGGCCCTAGAAAATATAAAGGCTCCATAACTACTGTAAAAATAAAACTGGGAACAGCATGCCCAGACCTCCAGCCATGCAGTGACCAAACTTGACCTTGGCAGAGATGAATAATATTGTGGAGATGGATTCAAGAATTATTAGTCAATGTTTTCAGTCCCTATGGGCTTTTTTTTCTTTTTCCCAGAGAACTGCTGGGTGGGTTTTTGGCAAATGACTGCAACAGCCTGTAGGATTCCAGAGCCTCTAAGCTCTTCTAGACTCTGCTGTATTGATTTTTTTTTTTAATTTCTGGCTCTTTTCTCCTCTGGTGGGATGTCTTTTTTGGATCCCCCTTTGGACAAAGAATATACTTTCTTTTATTTTATTTATTTATTTATTTATTTATTTTAAAGATTTTATTTATTTATTTGACAGAGATCACAAGTAGGCAGAGAGGCAGAGAGATGAGGGAAGCAGGCTCCCCACTGAGTAGAGAGCCCAATGCGGGATTCGATCCCAGGACCCTGAGATCATGACCTGAGTCAAAGGCAGCGGCTTAACCCACTGAGCCACCCAGGCGCCCAAGAATATACTTTCTCACTCACTCCTGCCTTTCGGTCTTTCCTTTCTTAGACATTAGGTCTTCGGTCTTCCTCACAGACAGACAATAGATCCTCTTCCTGATTCCTCTGGTCTGGAAAAAGGAGAGGACAGACGATCCTAGAGAGCCGACCATTGAAACCTGCTTCCATCAGGCTTCAGAGCGGGCGAGAGGATTTCTCTGCAGCTGTTGCAGTGCACAGACAGGTACTCCTCCGGAGTACCTGTGGTGTTGGTGAAGGATTTGGGGGCCCCGTGGCCGCAGATAACCCACGGTGAGAATATCCTACACCACGCACATCACAGCAATGGGAACCTGGCAAGACTGAGTTGTTATGTACCCTCATACGTACATCTGCCATCACACCCTAGCAAGCTCTCACATTTTGATTTTGGCATTTTTGACAGAGAAATCGCCATCTGTGAGGGTTGGTAACAAACCCTTATCCCTGCAGTGATTGGGGGTATCAGGTAGGAAATAAGTCTTGGAAATCAAGTTTCCTAGATGCTGGGGATTGCTACAGGTATAACTCGAGGAATATCATGAAACTAAATCTTAGGGGAAACTACACGGATAACCACCTTGAATCCTGCATCCCTATTTTCTTCATATACGTATTTTGAGGTTTACCTAATCATTCCCTGACTAATGAGCCTAATTCTCGATTTCCGTATGACCACTGCACTCTTGTAATTGCTGTGCACATCTGTATGTATTTATGTTGATTTTATGTATTTTATTTCTCTCCCATTAGACCTTAATCTCCTTGAGGAGAGGAATCAGCACGGTCTTTATTCTATATACACAAGTGCCTGGGATTGTTTTGTGAACCTTTTTGTGTAGTCAGTAAATGAAGCACACATTCCACTCTCTCAAGAGCATTTTCGGGGCTAGGTTGGCTTTTTTTACTGACTTCCTCTTCCATCTCTTTACTAGTCAGTGCACCCTCAAGAAATGCTTATGTCAGCCGTGGGGTGACATAATCATGAAAAAATATAATTCTAAAATTATATTATACACTTGAAAGTCAAAAGTAAATTACCGATAGGATTTTCATGGCTTTTTAGGTAGCAAGATGGCATTTAAACTGTAGGTATAAGTTTCTGACCATAAGCAATTATCCGTTTTTTAATAAAATACAAACTTTCTATTCAGTGACTAAGTATTTTTATGGATGTTTAGTCTCTTGAGCTCTCCCCGGGGCACCCTATTGGACCCCTTCACCACTAGAGCCTCCTGAAACTTGAGTCTGGTCCCACAGTCAGGGAACCACACAGAGACAAATCAACTCAATAAATTTGCTCTGTTTCTCAACAGGGTTCTATATCCCTGGCACCATTTTGGCAACAGAACTAACTCTTGAAGTTCTAATGCTCAGATAGTGCAAGATCATTGCTCGGGTTTGTGACTTAGTCTTCTCTCCACGCCTTCTTACTGGACTGAAGACTGATTTATGCTTCATGTCTTTTTCTCCCTTTGTCACATTGGGTCACGTTAATCCTGGACACATGCATGAAATGCATTTCTACAACCTTCTTCCTCTTCCCTCTGCATCATGGCTGCGTGCTGAACCCTGAACACCCAGCACGCCAGTCTCGACATACTCTTCGCTGCTTCTGCATGTTCTCCTACATTCATACCAACCTACCCTGCGATTATTTCTCTCAGGAACTCGCCCTTATTCAGCTGTCTTCATGAAAAAACAGAACACTATTGAATAAATTAAGACAATGATTGCAATGACAGGCTACCTTGGAAATATGCATTTGCTTAATTGACCTCTTAGAACCCAAGACCTTCATCCGAGTGCTCCAAATACATTCATCCATCCATGAACCTGGGGAAAGATTATGATTTGTTGTGTAAGGAATTCAAGGAAGAAAGATAGGAAACAGTTTCTATGAGACAAACTAGATTTTGAACAATGGTCTGGAGAGCCAAGCAGGCATTGATAGGAACGTGTTCCCTAAATGCTCCCTTCATTGCCGCCTTTAGCCTATGAGCAGCCTGAAGAGCTTGTGCTCTGAGACGTCTCCGGCAGCAATCAGACAATCTTCTGCCCTGAGGTGGAGTCAGCCCCATGGCAGCCGGGGGGTGGGGGGGTCGGTAAAGTGGATGAGCAGAGATTGTGAGGAGTAGAGTGGAGTAGTAGAGAGTGAGGTAGTGAAGTGGTCTGTTATGTCTTGCTTCCTCTACCCTTAGGTAAGATTTGAAGCGAACTCAAAGCAGGTTGGGACTGTGGCAGAGGCCAGCTTAGTGGCTGCCTTAAACCAAACTGGGTCACATTCCCATCAACCTGGTCATGCAGCAAACTCAGGCAGAGAAAGGGTCCAAGGTAGACCTTTTTCTGAGGCATGGCTGCACAGACAGCCTTGAGAAAGAGCCGAGACTGTGGCTATGGAACTTGGCAGAGGGGATGTCACCGTGTTGGGGGAGGGGTTGCAGTGGCTCCATGGTGAGAGCTGCAAACTCTGGTTTGTTGTCAAGCCAGGGCCTAATGAATGACAACCTGGCAGACCTCAGAGGGGTCTCTAACACCAGCGGGAGCAGAGGTGAGGCAGAATCAGCCAAGGGTCACGATGGAGCCCTGCCAAGACCAGCTAGAAGGCAAGTTATACTGACCACAGATCGTGGCCTCTGAATGCCTGCAGGGCATGAACGCCTTGTAGATAAAGATGGTCTCCCAAAGCAGGAAGGAAGGGGCATTGTTCCTGGAGACCCTACTCTTCCCTGCGGCCTTTGGGGACCCACAAGTCACCTTCCTCCCCTTTGACCTCCTCATTCCTTGCTGTCTTCATGCAGGTGGAGGAAAGGCTTTCACAGAGATGGGGAATTTTTAACAAAAAAGATGTTAAATACTTCTCAAATAGACTGTTTAAATTATTGGATCAAAACTGAATTTTTGGTTTGGCTGGATTGTTAGTATATTTTCTCACCTCCCTTTTGAGGAAGACCGGATTGTTTACCAATGAAATACTAAACCTTCTATTTTCTCTGCTTTTTCTCATTTGCTGTGCATGAGTTGAATTTTGTGATTCCCCCCACATAAGAGCTGGCAGTAGCTGAGTAATTTGCCTTTTCTGGGATGGGAATATTTTAACAGGTGAGTCCAAGAGCTCAGCTTAGCACACTGAAGGACCTAATTTTAAAGCTTTGAACAGGGAGCTGGCAAGCTGCAGCCCAAAGCCCAAATCTGGCCCACTGCTTTTTTTTTGTAAATGATGTTTTATCGGAACACAGCCATGTTCATTTGTTTGTCATTCTCCGCGGCTGCTTCAGGGTCGTGACAGCAGAGCCGCGTGGTGGCAACAGAGCCCCACTTGGCTGCAAGGTCAAATGTGTTTATTATCTGGCTTTTTTATAGCCAAAAGCTTGCTGACCCCCTGGTGTGGAGTAATACGGTTTTCTTCAGCATCTTGTCCAGTCCCCTTTTTAGACAGTTGAGGCCAAGGAGATCCTGCAAAATTAACGGACATGTCCAAGATGACACAAGGGAGGGGTGGGGTGGAGAAAACAGACCATGAATTTTTTAAACGCAGAGAAAGGCGAGCTGGGCCGTCTCTACAGAGCTTGGGCTCCTTTGAATATTTTTGTCTTAAGTCATACCCCTGAGGTTGCATGATTATGAACTAAACTTACTAATAAACCCTAGAGGAAAGTAAAACTAATCAGTGAGAATTCCTTGCAGCCTGTGAAATTACCTGGGATTTATAACGACAGGACAGGAAGACTCAGTTCAGTCAGCGGGCCCCAGACACACCGAAGACCCTGGGCTCTGAGGCAATCACGTGAGCTCAGTAGGTATTAGGTAACAGGGCCTCAAAGGAGGGCCCGAGGTTTAGGGATTTAGAAAATCACCTTAAAACTGGATTCGTGGGATCCCACGTGAAACTCCCAGCTGGGGAGGTGTCTGCAGAGGGAGGCCGTCAGAGGGACAAGGGCCGTGGCACCGTGCGCCTCTTGCCAGCTTCTTGAGGAAACCGGCCCCTGAAAAGCAGAACGTGGAATGGCTGCCAGTTTGCTGCCTCGGCCTCCCCTTCCTCAGAAACCTCTCCACCTGTTTTCATATTTCACTTCCGAACCCCGAGGTCACTTTTTACCCCGCTGTTAGGAGCTGGCCTGTCACTGCCCTGGAACAGGAAGGGTTTTTCAGTCCTTACCTCATTTGACCGCTCTGAGACATCTGACATTTTTGCCCACACCCTTTTCAATAAATACTCCCTCCTCCCTTGGCGTATGCCCTGCTCATGTAATTCCCCGAACGTGTTGCCTCTCCCCAAGCTCATGCTTCATCTGTCCACCACCCTCCAGTGTGGACCTCAGGGTCCCATCTCTCTCCTCTGTCTTTTTGTGTATTTTTTGCCTGGAAAAAATCTCATTTAAGCGGTATACGGTCATGGCTTCAATTGCCAGTTAACTGGGGTCGACTCCCCAAATCTGTTTCTTGCCCGTAGCGCACTTCTAGACTGTAGACTTCATGTCCTTTGTCCACAGAACACTTCCACCGGATTTCCCTCAGTTTGATTTTCTCAAACTCAGCAAGTCCTGAAACCATAATCTTTCCCTTAACCCTCATACTTTCTCTGATATTTGAAACTTATCACCGATCTTGTCAACACCCTTCAGTGGCTCCCTGGAGCCACACAGAATAAGGTTACGACATTTACACGAAGCCCCACATGACCTGGTTCCTGGCCCCTTTTCTCGTACTTGGCCACTCCGCTCCCGTCTCGCTAGCCCGTGCCCTCTCTCTTCTCTGCTGGGTCTGTCCTTGCCCGAGTTGATATCACTCCCCCTTTGTCAAGTCAATGAGCACCTGTTTCAACTTCCAAGATTCAGTTCAAGTAATGCCTTCTCTTTAACCATCCAACAAGACGGTGACACCAGAAAAGAAAGGTCCGAATCCTTACTTCCTTGTCCCTGCACATTGGTGGGTCCTGGGATTTGTCACGCCGACACAGCGACTTGTGACAGCAACCTGCTCTTTGCCGGGCAAAAGACTTATCTGGCTGCAGTTCCTTGTGGAATTTTCCGTTCCCCCACCCATCTGGGATTATCTTACTAGCCTCGCTTAAATAGCTATGGGGCCAAGTGGTAATTCTTGGAGTAATTTAGTCAGATGACTGTCCGTGAAAATTCTTCTAGAGAAAACAATGCAGTAAGTGGAATGAGGATAATATATGTTTTTTAAAGATTGATTTATTTATAAGAGAGAGCGTGAGCGGGGGAGTGGGAGGTAGGGGGGAGGGGCAGAGGGAGAAGGAGAAGCAGACTTCCCGCTGGGCACGGAGCCTGTCTGGGGCTCTATCCCAGAACCCTGGGATCGTGACCTGAGCCGAAGGCAGACATTTAACTGACTGAGCCACCGGGGTGCCCCGAGAAGGAGGATAATCTTAATAGGGGCAGAATATCGTACTTTATTCAGCATTTAGAACATTAGACAGATGCGGCTCTAGGGGACTAGGAGGACATACCCTGGAGTTTGGGTGCCAGAATTTGAATTCGGACTCAGGTCTTCACTAGCTTTGCACTCTGGGCGAGTTTCTTAGCCAGTCAGGGCCTCGGTTTCCTCACCCGTAAACTGGGCGTTGTGGTAAGTGTGTCCTCTGGGTGGGGTTGTGGTGAGCGGCTTAGTCACACTGATATACACGTGTGCGCAGTGGGAGCGTCTGCACACGTTACTTAGAACAGTGCTTGGTATTTAGTAAGAGTTGCCTCCTATATTTTTTTCCCCCCGTTTTTAGAGACAGAGGGGTGGGTGGAAGACGGAGAGAGACACTTCTAAGCAGCCTCCACACCCAACGAGGAGCTCAACGCAGGGCTCCGTCGCTCCGCCCTGAGATCACAAGCTGAGCTGGAATCGGGAGTTGGGCCAACCGAGCCGCCCCCCTTCCTACTTCTGTTTTCCACGAGATGACTAGGGGAGAAAGAAACCGAAGTTAGTGGCTGTGAGGAAGCTGAGGTTGAACAGCTCCCTCTCCCACACCAGTAAACTCCACCATGAACTCTCAACTCTTCAGTTAAACAGCGCACACTGAATGATGTGCTTATGTGCCCACTGTTTGCTTAGCCGTCTGTGCTAGCAAGTAACTAACTCACGGTGATACTAGGTAGCAGTAAAGCAAGGAAAGAATGAACAGGCTTTTGAACATGGAATTCTTTATTTTATGTGCAAATACTTTAAATGGTCTGAACAAGCAATTATAGAACTTCAAACACCACAGAGCCTATTAATATGAACTGCCGTGCACCTCCGTGTAAGTGATTTCTGCGGCATTTCGTTCTCACAGCACCCAGAGCATAAGAGGAAGGATGTATAGGTATCATTATCCTCATTTTATGTATCAGAAAACAAACAGCGGCCCAAGAGCCCTGTGTTTTCTGATTCCTGTCTTGTGCTCATTCTAGTGTTCTGTTTTTAAAAATATTTTTAGGGGCACCTGGGTGGCTCTGTCGGTTAAGCATCTGCCTTTGGTTCAGGTCATGATCCCAGGGTCCTAGGATCAAGCCCCAGACAAGCTCCCTGCTCAGTGGGGTGTCTGCTTCTCCTCTCCCTTCTGCCCCCCAACTTGTGTTGCTCTCTCTCTCTCTCAAACAAATAAAATCTTAAAATAATTTTTTTTTAAACTTCATTTTACATGCCTGGTATTAAAAAAAAGGCCAGGCTATCCTGAGCTCATTGGCATCCTAGGGACTCTGTCCAGAGCTGCTTTAAAGGCCCTTTGATAACTTTTCCCAAATTCGAGGATATGATGATTCTTATTTATTTATTTGACAGAGATCACAAGTAGGCAGAGAGGCAGCCAGCAGAGGCAGAGGGAAGCAGGCTCCCCGCTGAGCAGAGAGCCCGATGCGGGGCTCCATCCCAGGACCCTAGGATCATGACCTGAGCCCAAGGCAGAGGCTTAACCCACTGAGCCATGGAGGCGCCCCCTTATGATGATTCTTACATCTTCATTGTTGCCGATGCTGATGGAAGAGCCTAGTGGTACAAAAGGAGAGCTGGGGGGTAACAGGAAGTAGAAAACATTTTAACAAAGAAAATGGGCTTATTAGATATTTGCCTGTTGTTCTCTAGCCACTGCTTTGTCTCCTGGTAATGATGTATCCGTCTGCTGCTCCCTGTTTCTAGCCTCACCAACCACCCTATTCCAAGCTCCCGTGACATCCAGCCTAGAGTGCTAAAAGGTCCTCAAGTACGTGATCTCCCTACCACCCCTCTGGTCCCTTCTCCTCGGTTCTCCAGTTTGCTGCCAGAGTGATCTTTTCAAAATGCATATCAGATCATCTCACTCCTTTTTGCTTAAATCCCCTCAATAGATTTTCGCTGGTCCTGAGATAAAACTAAAATTCTGTATCATCTGGCTCTACTTCCTATGGCAGACGAGCTGTTAATAATACTCCTTCCTGCTCCTCCTTGACAAAGACGGTTTACAGATCCCAGATCTTCTTCCCGCCAGGGGGGACCACGTCGCTGAGTCGAGCTAGCGGAATGTGAGCAAAGGTGCTACTGTGCCACTTTCAGGCGCGGCGCCATGAGAATCTCCGAGAGGCACCTTCACGCCCCTCCCAGCTGATGGGGACGGTGCCACTTATGTCGATTTTGAAAGCCACATGTCCATGTTGCTGTGGACTGGGCCTACCGTAACTAGTATGGTACATTTCTCACCCTGTCTCCCCCCGGTGCTGCCCAGGTACCTCTCCACTTCGGCCAAAGAGATCCTCGGTTCGTTTTTGCCATGTTCCCTTCTCCCAAGGTGCTTTGCAGACACCATTAATCACTCCGGGGAATGCTTTCTGTAGATCTGTAGATCTCAGCTTCTTACTTCCAGCAGTAAGAACTACTGTTACTGTGTGTGCCACTAGGTATTACTCGAGCTGCTCACAGGTAGAATTCTATTCATTTCGTCCAACAACCCTATCACGTATAATAATACCTATTTGACATTGGGTCAAATAGGTATTACATGAGTGCTATTTTACACATGAAACCTAAAGAATATGGACCACCGTGCGATAGTGCTGGAGACGCATCAGACCCCGCTGACCCCCCAGACCCGCTCTCTCACCTTCCACACAATTTCTGCACGTTGCAAACGAGGCTGGGTCTATTTGTGAAAGAGAGCTCTTTCATATTTAACAGGACTGCTTTCCCTGAGCTCCTCTGTAACCCGGGGGAATTGATTCAGCACCCACCTGGTAAATCAAGCATTCATTTTTGCATCCAGAGCTGATTTTATAGAAATCTAAATACAGTTTACTAGATTTACATGTTAACACTAAAAGGAAAAAAGTTCCCTGCTTGCCTTTTAGTTGGGGCGACCCTTTGGTTTTATGGGCTTGTTTGAGTAAGTAATTATTCTGCTAAGGCCAAGTCCTCCTTTATGAAGTCATAAATGTGTCCTGGACAGCTCAGAATAACTAGCAAGCCCTTTCCTTTGAGCCCAGCCGGCAAACACGGCTTAGCTGGACGTGAGCTGGCTTGTCTGCCCCTGCAGGTTTCTCTCTTTCTCTGGAAACCTCCTACAGAACCATGTGAGGGGGGGGAAGACGATCAGATAATTGGGATCTTTAAGATGGTTATTATGAAAAATGTTCTGGAACCAATTCAAATACCAATCAGAAACCACATTGTTCAACTAAATCACTTTCAGATGCCACATAAGATACAAAATACAATGATTTCCAGTTTAAAAATATAATGTTCCTTTTAAAAAAACAGTATTTTATTTTATTATTTGAAAAAAAAAAAAAAAAAAAAAGCCCTGCCTTGGCTGGAATTCAGGCCCGTCACAGATGATGTACAGACAGGCTTTGTGCTGTTCCCTTCGGATCCGGGGCCTACGGACCTCACTGTAATGTATTTAAAAGTTCCTTAAAATGGATGTGACGGCTGTTTTCTTTGTGTATTACAGAAATATACAGAGTTCAGAGGCTCCGTGGCTACACTTCAGGCATGTATGTCATTAAAGGAATGAAAAAAAGATGATGGCCAAATGCTGTATTAAAATCCCATTAGAAACGCTGGGAGGAATTTATGGCTCTAATCTCTTTTATCTGACGGGCGTCAGTTTGGAGAAACCGTTTTCCTTCCTGCCATTTTTTTCCTGCCTGCCTGCCTTCCTCCTTCCTTCCTGTTCTCTGTCTCTCTCTCCTTTCTTCCTCGCCTCCAGCACCTCCTTCCCCGCCCCTCCCCTGCTCCCCAGCCCTCTCTTGCCCTCCCCGGCCCCTCCCCGGCTTCCTTCCCCTCCCTTGTTTTTTTTTTTTTTTTTTTTTAAATCTCTCCCATTTCCTTACTTGGACACAGAATATCTGCATGTCATCTTTACCACTAGAAAAGTAAATATTATCAGGTTTCTGTCAATGTTTGCTCTTTCATGCTATGTCCTGCATCCGACAGCCCTGGGGGACACCATCCACCCTTTTTCCAGATAGACTTTTCTATCTGAGGATTCATTAAATCCACGTTTGTTGATCTGAGCCGTCGTCACTGTGGGGAGGAGCAAGGGGGTAAACGCACCGTGTGACCTTAGGAATGATTTCTGTTACAGCAGCTCCCTTATGATCCATCAGGCTCCAAGCATGAATTTTAATGGACTTAGAATGACTTCTGCAGCCTGGAGGCCAGAGGTCACTGGCTTTCAGAGCAGATCTTCCACAAACTGACACGGAGCCTGAAGCATTTGTTTGCTCTGTCAAGAGAGGTGTGAATTTTTGTTCCTGTTCAAATCCGCAGGCCGTGCTATCCTCTCTGTGGAATGGGAGGGAAATCCCAAACTCTTATGTCACTGAGTATGAAGTTACTTATGGATTAACACGGAAAATTCAGCCCACAAAGGGCTGCCACAAGGCTTGACAGCAGGAGCAGTGGGAGCCCCGAGGTCTGGTTTTGGTCCTGCTTTGCCACTTACAAACCTCGTGGCCAAGGGCAAGTGACTTCCTCTCTCCAGGTTTAGATGGCTTATCTGTGTAACAAACGTTGGCTCTGAAACTCTCTGATTCTGTGAAAGCAACCTGACAGGGGCCAGAGATGTTGTAGCAGAGATGCTATGAGATATTATAACCATAGACACACAAGAGCTTTTTCCCGCCCCCGAAGACTTCAGGAGTGAGAGAAAGACAATTCTGTACTTTGGGGAACTCAGAGGCACTGGGAACAGAGTCCACTCATCTCTGTATCCTCCCCCTGTGCCCGTTTGTTGAGTGGGAACAAAGGTCTAAAAGAGAGCACGCGTGATGAGGCACGTGGACGAGGAGGAGACGTCCGAAAGACACGCAGGAAGCAGAGAGCACGCGGGCGGCAGACTGAAGGCGGAGGGGACAGCTGCTGAGGAGCGAGGCACCACAGTGTGGAGTGTCGCAGGGAGGGACAGAGGCTGACCCCGAGGGATATGGATGGTCGGTCACTTTCACGTAAAGAAGTTAAAGCTCTTCGCTTTCCTATGATGTCTGCAAAAGAGGACACAGCACTATTAAGGCTGAATACAGGTGAAGAAATGCTACGCAGTAGCAGATACATGTATCTTTGATCTTTTAGTTCCCACGGCTTCCAGTCTATACGGTCAGTGTTATTTTTTTTTTTTTTTTTTTTTTTTTTTTAGGATTTTATTTATTTATATGAAAAAGAAAAAGAAAGAGAGAGAGAGAGACCATCCACAGGGAGAGGGGCAAAGGGAGAAGCAGACTCCCCACTGAGCGGGGAGCTCCTTACAGGGTTTGATCTCGGACTCCGGGATTAGGACCTGAGCCAAAGGCTGATGCTTAACCAACTGAGTTACCTGGGTGCCCTTGTACATGTTACTCTTACTAACACAGGGCAGACTAGTTAGTGAAAAGGGACAGAATGGTCTAGGAGCTGGCGGCGTGTACTTCGAGGATGGGGGGACTTGCTTCCACACACTTGCTTCTTATCAAATGAAGGGAAGAATTGGAACGACTAAAGAGTAAAGAATAACTTGCAAAACTAGCAGAAGATTGAAGCAGCAGTAGGTGAGAAATGGAAAGTATAGACATTTGATGGTCATTACGTCCCAATGACTGTCTCAGCAGAGTAATTCTGCATCTACAAGAAGGACTAGCTCTGTTCAGTGGGACTTAATACTAACTTCAGGTATAGACTCAGCTCTAAAACAGAGAAAGTGCTTGTAGTCAGGACCAGTTAGATCATCCAATGTCAGTTTTAAAGAATCACAAGATGCATTCTGAGAAGAAACATTGGAAAGGAGTAAGGAAATTATGAGTCAGAAAGATTATGGATTTCTGTAGGAAAAATTGTACCAAGAAGATTAGATTACTTTTTGGGAGAATAATTTTCTATTAGCAAGAGAAGGAAAAGCGGATGTTATTTATTAGAGTTTTTATAGAATGATTCGGAAATTGCAAAATTGTATTTTTTATTTATTTTGATAGCTAGTTTCAGTTGGCATAGATTATGTTCTAAAGGTGCCTTGTATAAGAAGCAAGAAAATAAAAGTCAAGGTGTTGGAGTTTGGGAAGCAATATGGTTTACATCTCTTTCCTATAAATATTTTTATTGCTTCTCTGAAAGAAAAAGAAAATAGAGCATTAATGAAATTGGCACTCAAATCCTTAGTTTGAAAGTGTTAGTAGGCAGTAAAAAAAATGGCAGAATTAAGAGACAAATTATTTCTTTCCCTTCTCTGGGTCCATGAAAGTTCAGAGGAGGAAATTTATTCATTCAAACATTTATTTCTCCATGATCACATTGACCCCACAGTAAATACAGAAGGACATGGATAAAAATAGCTATTTTTGTTTCTTAAGTTATCTGACTTTTAATTTCCTTGTATGTAAACTGAAGATTAAAATAGCTAATTCTGAGGGTTATTGTGAGCATGAAATATGATGATTTATTTAAAAAGCACAACACCCAACATATGGTGATGATATTAATAACAAATATTATCAAGGACTTGCTTTGTACTAGGTGCTTCATTTTTTTGTACACATTAATGTATCTGATAGTCACAAGTGCCTTATGGTGGATGTAGACATCAATCCCATTCGATGGATGAAAAGACTGTAGTTTCAAGGGTGTGAGTAATTCACCTGAGCTTATAAGTAGTGTAGCTGGGACTCAAACCCAGACAGTCTGACTCCATTGTTCATACCTGACAAGCTATTATGACTATTCCTACAACCCCTAGGCTCAGCTGAAATTACAGAAATAAGAATTTAAATTTAGACTTGGAGTTCTTAATGAGAGGGATTATAAAAAAAAATGAAAATTTTAAAGCATAAAAATCCTTGGAGAATTTTGCCAAGGATCTGTCAGCAGAAGTCCTACTGTGCCTTGCAGACTTAGGTCAACTCAGTTTACGATTTCCATCTGATGCCTAGGCAGGTTCAGAATCATCTCCGCAGTTTCCGTGAGTTCCTAATGGCTTCCTTCTTCTTGGTTTTCTCTGCCTTGCTTTGTAGTCATCCTGTGTCATCTGAATGCAAAACCTGCTTTCCCCAAATATGTCATATTCTAGTGCTTTTACTGAAGATCTGAGAAGTTATGGGAGAAGTCACATCACATACAACATCATTAACTTCCCGGACTCTGCCTCCAGCCCCCTCATTTACACACAACAGCAGACACCCTCGGCAGGCAAGCCACGTCCAGCTATTTAGTAAATGGTGGAGCCAAGATTCTGGGCAAGACTCTGAGGCAGCCCGTGCAAGTGGGGGAAAGAAACGTCTTCATCCACTCAGTTATTTTTCTTAGCCCTGCATTTTCTCTCCACTAATAAAGGAAAACTAGGAAAGGAATCTTCCAAGCTAATGTAAAGTAATCCTCCAAGTAAACTTCTCTTAAAATTGTAAAAGACAAAAATTAAAAAACAGTAAGATCATACTAAATGTTAGAAGTGTTTTTTTAAAACATTGATTTGTGTGGATGATTGCAAAAGGATTCCTAGCTTTCTGATTCCTGGCTAGTTTGGACCAACAGAAACCCTCGTAGGAGACTGAAAAGAGGGTCCTTCTCTCCCAGGTCTTTGGTCCTGGCTCTATTGCTAAATCAAAGGTCAGTGCTCTTCTTGAGACAGCTTCCATGCACAGCTTTCTCCTTCCTGTTTGAGTATCTGGGTCCTTCCTTTACATTTTCAGGCCTAGAGGTAGAAACGGTCCTGTCCCTTACCACATTGCATGTTGCAATTCTTCTACACCTCATCTCTACTATGTGTTATGGGTTGAATCACATCCTCCTAAAAGACAATGCAGTCTTAATTTTCAGTGCCTATAGCCATGGTCTTATTTGAAAATGTGATCTTCATAGATGATTAAGTTACCATAAAAGTTCTTAGGGTGGGCCCTAATCCAATATAACTGTATTTTTAGAAAAAAAAAAAAGAGGAACTTGGACATAGAGACATATGCACAAGGAGAATGCCATTTAAAGTGAAGGTTGAGATCTGGGGTGAGGTATCAAGGGATGTCAAAGATTGCCAGAAACCATCAGAAGCTAGGAAAAAGGGAGGAACAGATTCTCCTTCACAGGCCTCAAAAGGAGCAACCCTGCTGATATCTTGATCTTGATCTTAGACTTCCAGCCTCCCAAACTGTTGTACAGCAGTGCTAGGAAATTAATATGCCACGTAAATGGTCCCTTACTTAACATTCCTAGAGTTTTCTTGGCTTGAGTATGTCAACTGGTGCCCACTGTGTATCTGACTGGTCTAAATGCTGCAGTAAAAGGAAATAAGTTACTGAGATAATGTCCAGCTAACAGAAGAATTTGACAAGGTACTACCTGTTAAAATTGAGTTGTGAGCTTTGCTTGAAAATCTTTCAGGTAAGATAGTGCAAGGTGTCAGATTGGAAGCCAGCATTTTTGTGATGGTTGTACAGCAAAGGTAATTTCTGTGTTCCTCTTCAGCTATGTAATAATTAGAAATCTCCAAATGTTTATAAGCTCTTGAGGATAGTTTAATGGGAAGGGTAAATCTGTGACATGCTCAGAAGAAAAATAAAACAGGGTGAGGAGACAAAGAATAATGGAGTAGGGGCTCTCAGAGAAGGTGACATCGAAACAGATATTCAGTACAGTAGAAGAGGGAGCCATGTGGAAGCCAGCTGAAGAGTGTCCCAGGCAGAGGGGACACTTGATTCAAAGAGTTGGAGACTGGACTGTTCGAGGTGTTTTTTCAAAACAGAGAAAAAGCCAGCATGGCTGGGAACTGATTGAGGCAGAAACGGGTAAAAGGTGACATCAGAAAAGTAACCTTAGTTTTCTTTTCTTTCCAATTAGGACATTTTTCTTTACTGGATTGCTGTGAGCACTTATGTTCGAGATGAGTGTTTGCAAAGTGACTAGTAGGATATTTCTCACTAAGAAGTATTAAAGGTACCAATGTGGGCCAAGAACCCCAAACTATTCCTACATTTTCTTTGGACTCCCCTTCCAAAATGCAATAGTGCTAGAAAAAATACATTATTATTCAGAAAGACTAAGAAATATATATATTTTAGCTATAATCTGGTTTCTAATCAAGTGAATTTTCTTGGCTCTGTTAGACATGATTTTTTTTTTTTTAGCACCAAATTACTTTATAGCCTCTCTTGTTTATTCCATTATGATTTGTGTGCCCATGCATGCTTTCCCTAAGCTTCCATTATTTCTCTGGATCCATGTTCTGGTTTGGGCAGTCCTAACCACTGTAACATAAAGAACTCTTACAGATTTTTAGGGAAGTTTTTCACTTATAAAAAGTAATAAAAGTATTAATTTCCTTTTCAGATTATTTAAATGGATCATAAAACAGCCTCATTTACTGAGCTTACCTTTCCTTGTGTCCTGAATAACCAAGAGAGGGTGTATGGTCTGGGCACTAAAGCATTTACGCACACTGGTGGTCTGAAAGCTTTAATGTCTCTTCCTGGAGTGATTAATTTAAAGCAGGGCAAGACTGGCCCAACATTATTATTTCATTTTAAGTGCATCTGGAAAGCCAGAGAGTGAGCCCTTGTTTAACTCTGTTGAAGAAAAAGAAATGTATGTAATAACTCTTCCCTATTCTTGGATCAGTTGCTCCCCATACATAGGAGGCGAGACTCACGATGTCACCTGGAACGCAGACAAGGGGTGGCAGAACCATTTATGTCTATTGATGAGGTATGGATTCAGGAACAGAGCAAACAGGGTTTAGTGAAGCATGAAGAGTCTACAGTTTAGGGACACAAGCAGAAACTGAAGAATTTAGAAAGAGAAAAGAGACTCCCAAAAATAACTAAAAGATTTGACCGATGCTATGTCACAAAATCCAGAAAAATAACAATAATTTTTATCAGTCAACATATCACTATGTTCTCTTCCTGTATTTTTGACTGCATAGGTTTTGATTGCCTTTTCACATTAAAACAATTTTGTCATATTTTCTACAGAGAGAACAGAAAGATATCACGGTCTGCCTTTTAGCACAGTTGATTGAAATTTGTTTTTTAGGACTTCTGGGTTAGATGAATACAACTGTGGCTTCATATGCAGACACTCTTAGTATTTATTTTATTTAATTTTTAAAAATTAACATATAATGTATTATTAGCCCCAGCAGTACAGGTCTGTGAATCATCAGGCTTACACACTTCACAGCACTCACCATAGCACATGCCCTCCCCAATGTCCATAACCCCACCCCCCTCTCCCGACTCCCCTTCTGCCCCACTGGCAACCCTCAGTTTGTTTCTTGAGATTAAGAGTCTCTTATGGTTTGTCTCCCTCCCGATTCCATCTTGTTTCATTTTTCCCTTCCCTACCCCCCACGGCTCTCCCATCCTGCATCTCAGCTTCCTCATATCAGGGAGATCATGTGATAATTGTCTTTCTCTGATTGATTTATTTCGCTCAGCGTAATACCCTCTAGTTCTGTCCACTTCATCGCAAATGGCAAGATTTCATTTCTTTTGATGGCTGCGTAGTATTCCATTGCATATATGAAACACATCGTCTTTATCCATTCATCTGTTGATGGACATCTAGGTTCTTTCCATAGTTTGACCATTGTGGACATTGCTGCTATAGACATTCGGGTGCACGTGCTCCTTTGGATCACTACATTTGTATCTTTAGGGTAAATACCCAGTCCACACTCAGTATTTTTACCATGGCTTCCAGTGTACCCTCTATGTACATAGGAATTGTGATAATTCCAGTATTCTCTTTTTCACCATTTCCCACCAAAGTAGAAAGGATAGTGTACAATGTGTCGTAACTGTACTGGCTGCATTATATTCCTGTCAGGGAAGAAGGTGTGTCTTGAGGAGGCATCTATGAAGAACAAATCACTGATGCGAAACTGAAAATTTACTCCACTCATGACTAGAAAACTGTTCTTCAGGTTTGGCTTCTGACTTCATAGGTTTTTCACTTCCTTCTCTGCCACTTCCCATGTACTCCCTGCACTGCCACCTCAGGACATGTTCCCCGTCCTATTTGTCCCCTGGCCCAGAACCTTTGGGTCATGACAGTAGGCAGAAAGCACAGGTGGCCACGGGAGTTGGTCCGGATGGCACTTCTACACCAGCATAACTAGCATTTGTGATTATGGAATGTATGGACAGGAAAGCGAGAACGTAAAGAAACAGTTGTCTCTTTGATTGAGGCTGAAATATCTTTTTGAAAATTTACAAAAACCTGTGTGGCTTCTAAGGGCCTTTGATAGAGTCCATGTAGTTTAAGAGCCAATTAGAAGGGGCGCCTGGGTGGCTCAATGGGTTAAAGCCTCTGCCTTCGGCTCAGTTCATGATCCCAGGGTTCTGGGATCGAGCCCCGTATCGGGCTCTTTGCTCAGCGGGGAGCCTGCTTCCTCTTCTCTCTCTGCCTGCCTCGCTACCTACTTGTGATCTCTCTCTCTTTGTGTCAAATAAATAAATAAAATCTTAAGAAAAAAAAGCCACTTAGAAGCATAAGTGTCATTAAATTCTCTGTAAATCTTCCTCTCGGGTGAAATCTAAAAATAGGGTTTTGCTTTTTACAAGAGCACTAGGAAGAGCTAAGTGTGCTCAAAACTCATTCTCCACTGAAATTTAGTTGGTAACCTTTCCAATTAGCTAACATAATCAAATATTATCCGTAACTCTGTGCCAGTGGTTTATTCAAAAAACTCAATGAGTGGCATTTTCGTTGTGATTTTTTAGGGGGGTATTGAATGGTGGTGTTGAAATAATGACAAGAAGGGTAAAATTAATTTGCTTTGTATCTATCCAACTAAGGATAGAAATTTTCCATTGAAACTGGTTAATACACTCTCATGGTTTTGATTTTGATTTTTCCCACTTTCCCAAGGTTTCATCATTTTTTTCTTCGCATCCCTTTCTTTTTATATATTTTTCTTTCATCTTCACTGCTCCCTGTTCCCTTCTTAGGAATTAGGTGTTCTTAGCAATGGTTTGGGCTCAGAAACACACTCCAAGAGAAATTGTTCCTGGTTTTATGTTACTGAAAGAGTAAAGTGTGTGGCAGGAACAACTCAGGCAGACTGGGGTCCTGAGACTTGGGGAATGCTTTGTTGCAGAAAGTTGTAGTCAATCGAGGCTGCTGTAACAAAACACCACAGGCGGGGTGGCTTAAAGAACAAACATTCAGGGGTGCCTGGGTGGCTCAGTGGGTTAAAGCCTCTGCCTTCGGCTCAGGTCATGATCTCAAGGTCCTGGATCGAGTCCCACATCGGGCTCTCTGCTCAGCGGGGAGCCTGCTTCCCTCTCTCTCTCTGCCTGCCTCTCTGCCTACATGGGATCTCTGTGTGTCAAATAAATAAAAATAAAATCTTTAAAAAAAAAACGAAAAGAAAAAGGACAAATATTCATTTCTTCCAGATCTGGAGGCTGGACGTCTAGGATCAGGGTGCCGTCATGGTTGGGTTCAGGTGAGAGCTCCTTGCGGGCTTGTGAGTGGTTGGTTGTCTCCTTACTGTATCCTCACAGGGGGAGGAAAGGGGGAGAAAGAGAGAGAGAGAGAGAGAGATATCACTTCTCTTGTCTCTCTTCTTCTGAGGAAACTAATCCCATGGTGAACGTTCCACCCCCCTGATCCCCCTGACCTAGTATCTTTCCAAAGACCTCACCTCCAAGTAACAACACACTGGAGATTAGGGCTTCAACATGTGAATTCTAGGGACACCACCATTCAGTCCATAGCAAACAGGTAGCAGTGCAGGAAAAAAAGTACCCCCAACAGAGGTGTGTGCGCACACGCGCGCGCGCACACACACACACACATCTCTGTGCAACATACACATCTCATCAGCTCCCAATCCTTTGTATGGTCATAGTCATGTCTTGGTCTCTTGCTTCCATGAGTTCCCTTTCAAATACTTTCTGCACACTTTTCTTTCTCTTTCAAGTCTCTCTGTGACGCATATTTTAACCTGATTTCTTTCAGATAAGGTGCTTGTACCCTGCTTCTAGGTGTAGTATTTTGTTGGCTGCTGGCATTTGGTTGGACACACAGGAAACACAAGGTTAATCCGGTCACTTGGAGATACTGGGAGGTCTTCGCGTAGAGTAGCTGGCTTGTGGGATCTGTTTGTATTTTCTAGCCATTGCATAAAGCCACCTCCACTTAGACCAGAAGAGAAATAGTCTACGTTGATTGACTGATTGATTGATTTCTCTCTTTCTCTCTTATTGAGAGCCTCCAGGTGGGAGGAGAAAGCACAGGACATATTTCCTATAATAACCAAAAAATGTCACTTAGTGCTTAGCCTTCCCTGTCTGACTTCTTCCGGTTAGGAATGTGACTTTCACTAGGCGGAGCATGTTCTCCTCAACAGGACATACTGAAGATAATTTCAACTGTGGTTCTCCTTTGCACATTTTAAAGTTTAAAACTAAAATGTTGAATCATACATTTATAAAGTTTTAAAATATATAGTTTCTTGTACATTTAAATTGAATTTTAAGGTAAAACTGTTACTCTACTTTTTAAATATTATCTATAGCAATATTATGTATACCATCATCTGTTTTTAAAGGAATACAAATACCTCTTTAATAATTAGACATTTTTATCATTCTCTTTTCTCCTTAAAATTATATTTTCATGTTACTTCCCCCTCAGAATTTTATACCAATGTAACATTTTTATATCTAAGTATCTTTTATTGATTACCCTTTCTTTTTAAAAAGATTTTGTTTATTTATTTGTTGAGAGAGCGAGAGAGAGTGGGCACCAGTCAGGACTGGGACAGAAGGAGAGGGAGAAGCACGCTCCCCACTGAACAGGGAGCCTGATGCAGGGACTCGATCCCAAGATCCTGGGATCATGACCTGAGCTGAAGGCAGATGCTTAACCAACTGAACCACTCAGGCATCCCTTGACTATCCTTTCATATGCCTATGCAACAAAAATTTTAAAAAATTTCTATTCCTTTTTTTTTTCATAATCTCCATAGTCAAAACTTTCATGTCTAAATTTAAATTCCTTTTGCTACAATCAGTAGCAAATTATCAGTAAAAGAGAAGATAAAATTTCTGTAACCCTATAGTTTTACAAGCCAAAATTTTCTCTGTATAATCACTAGTTATTTTTCATATGCAAATAATCAAAACCAATATGCAAAATTTATCACTTTTATAATTACTAAGTGTTAAAAATTGTTTGGGGAAAAATGAAAATTGCACTTCTTAGTGTGATAGGTACTGGAGATTTATGGTGTCTTGACCAAATGAGTTGACACAAATATTTAAAATTGTTTCTTTGTTTGACACTCCAGAGATGATTATACCTGAGAACAAAGCATAGCACCAACAGGGACAGGGGACAGCGGTACCTTTCTTTTACCACGTGGGGGACAGGCTATGGACAAGGCGAAGTGAGAAAAAAGGCCTACAAAGGTCTCATTGAAGACACCTATGTAGACAGATTGCTTTTAGGAAGAGTAGATATGGAAGTTGAGTATCTGGAAATGGGTTTCCTTCAAACCATGTTTGTAAAGAGTGAGTATAGCTATTTGCACATCTGACTGATAGAGTTCTTAAAGTAGTCCCTGCACCTTCTCCCCCAAGAATGGTGAGAGGTGGTGCTGTAGGAGGTCCCAGAACAATTTTAGACCCTCTTTGAGACTCCTGGAGTGGGGAGGAGCACAGTGGGAGAGCTTGTTTTTAGTTAAGTTTTAATCTTTAGGAATTCTGGGCTAATTATATTTTGATCACAATAAAAACTTCATTTGATTTCTGCTGCCCTATATTCTCTGTTTTTTGAAAAGTAAATGCTTTTAAACCGATCTATTTAAAAGTGATGCGATAACTGACTTTCCACAGTATTTTTGGCACCATTTCCTATCCACTCATAAAGTGGTGTTTAGAGATTGCTCCTAACTGCATGTTCTTTATATTCTCACTTCCTTTGTCATTGCTATAAAATGCTTCACGTGCAACTTTACAAATGTAAGATCCTTAGTATAGCCCTTTTTGTAAAAGATTATCTGTTGATTTCCATATGCAAAGTGCCATTTTTATAGAAAAATATAAATAATAAAATCATAAATAATAACTACAAATATGTAAGTGTTAGTGATTAAAATAATAACTAACATAAAATAATATGCATTTTGTTTATTAAATATAAAGTCAATAAGAAATAAGTCACTTTAATACACCTTATCATTGTATATAAAATTGGCAGGATAAGCTTATTAACTGATACAAAAAGCACACAGAATAGCATGCATAATTTTAAGTCTTTTAATATTACATCAAGAGGAAGTCAACACCAAAGTAAATTATAATTGTATAACAGTTATATTGATAACTTATTATACGTTATTTTTTCAATTTATATTTATTCCAATTTAGCAAATCAATCCTGCTCTCGAAACAAAGGAATCAAACTTTTAACTCTACACTCAAGAAAAGTGAGAACTAGCAAGGTCTTACCATGAAACAACTCTTTGTTTTCAGTTATTTGGCATGCCATGTTACGTAGTTTAAAAAAAAATTTAATTTAACTTAAATTTTATTTATATATTTATATATATATATTTTATATATTATTTACATGTAAATAATATATATTTATTTACATATTTATTTTTATATTTTATATATTATTTACTTTTTTTTTATTAACAGGGGTACAGGTCTGTGAATCATCAGTCTTACACACTTCACAGCACTCACCACAGCACAGACCGTCCCCAATGTCCATCACCCAGACACCCCATCCCTACCACCCTCTTCTCCTCCAGCAATCGTCAGTTTGTTTCCTGAGATGAAGAGTCTCTTATGGTTTGTCTCCCTCTCTGGTTTTGGTCTTGCCTCATTTTTCCCTCCCTTCCCCTATGATCCTATGTCTTGCTTCTCAAAATCCTCATATCAGTGAGATCATAGGATAACTGTCTTTTTCTGAGTGACATATTTTGTTCAGCCTAATACCCTCTAGTTCCATCCATGTCGTTGCAAATGGCAAGATTTCATGTTTTTTGATGGCTGCGTAATACTCCGTGGCATGTTACATAGCTTTAACCCAAGTGTTATTTCCTCCTTGGAGTTTGTAGCAAAAGTTCAGAAACATTGGGGAAAAAACTTGTCCCTGGAGAACTTGGCCACTAGAACTTAAGTGCAGGTGTGGTGTGTGGGGTCCGACCTGGGTTTTAGTTGAACAGGGAAAACATCCTCCATCGTTAGGTCAAGCAGCAGACCTGCCTAAGCAAACAGGTGATGTCGGAGTCCAGCCCAAGGCCCAGAAGTGTTGTGGAGGGAGGAAACAAAGGAGAGGAGAGAGAGGACAGAAAAAAGGGTAGTAGTGGGGTGGGGAAAGATGGTGAGAGAACGAAACAAGTGAGCCAAGCCCAGTGCCAGGGAAGGACAAGGCGGTGCCACTCCCTGAGTCTCCGTCCCCATGCTAGTCCCATCATTACCTAGGCCTATTTATTGAGCTTTCCAAAACACAGAGAAGCTTTGTGGGTCTGGCTCCCAGATCTTATGCAACCACTTGTTTTGGGAACAGCCTGGAAATTTCACAAGAAAGCTGAGTTCTCAAGAGATTGACAGTTTGACCAAAGGATCAAAGGTTTGGTGCAGTGGGGCTAATTTTCAGAAAGCCTTCCCAATTGTGAAGATTTTTCTTCTTGTTATGGCAGTTAAGACATGTGAAAATAGTAATTCGAGGCACTTAGAAGCAGCTTTCTTCTTTATTTACAATGTTTTATGAATGTCAGTCCTCTCCGAACTCATGAAAACAAAATAGGCAGCCAGGATGATTACCCCAGGACCACTGATAAAAGGAGAGGGAAGTACAGAAATATGCAGTGGTTTGTTTGGCTTACCAGAAATGGAAAGTCACGTGGTGGAGTTACAAGTATTATCGCCTTCAGATCGACAAAGTACATAAGCAGCGCTGCTGGGGGGTCGGGGGAGGCAGGGGTTGCTGCATGGTTAAGAATGAGATGAGCGATAGGCAGGTGGGGAATGAAATTCCAAGTTATTGGAGATTCTGAGAGCTCCAGCAAGCCATGTACCAGGGTTCGGGAAGTCTGTGATGAATGGAAGCTCATATAGTCTGTTGCTGTTGAAAACGCACACGAAAGGGGCATCCAGGCAGCTCAGTGGGTTGCGTCTCTGCCTTCGGCTCAGGTCATGATCTCGGAGTCCTGGGATCAAGCCCCGCATCGGGCTCCCTGCTCAGCAGAGAGCCTGCTTCCCCGCTCTCTCTCTCTGCCTGCCTCCCTGCCTGCTTGTGATCTCTGTCTGTCAGATAAATAAATAAAATCGTTTAAAAAATGCATATGGAAACTAATAGCAGCTCTCTGAGCCTTTTATTTGTTGAATTAACAGGAGATGATGTAGATAAACCAAGTACTGGTCAGCAATCCCTAATAACCAGGAGATGTCTGCTATTTATTTCAAAAACCCATTTCCCCTGACATATTATAAATCAGTTTGGCTGCTGAGCCTAACTCAGAATAGGAGACCTATAGAAACTTTGCAGTTTCAACAAGACTTTCTGGTTCACTGTTCCTGTAGTTTGGGTCAGGTTCACAACCATACCTGGGGCGTGTCAGTCCAGGAAGTCAAGGAATTGGTGTGTGTTTTTATTATGCTTAAACCTACCTGGATTTAAAAGGCATTAAATGTCTTCTGATTTCTTTTCTTTCCTTTGGTTGTACAAGAACACATGAGCTGAATGCTGTGACTGCAAACATTTACTCTCGGCGCTGATCACCTGGACATCTGTTTTCAGCCCTCTGAAGATTCCCAAAGGTAGGCCTTCCCCTTGAAAGTCTTCAGAGCAGAATCTTTCAGCCTGTAAAGATCCATGAGCCCAGGATTTCCTGCTTGGAGTACTTTTGGCCCCAGCCACCCGGTTTACTTTGTAAGAGCCATACCCCCAGTTTCCTCTCGGGACTTGCAGGTTATGTCATCTCCACCCAAACTGATGAAAGTGAAAAGTATAACTTACTTACAAAGAACTCATTCTGGTGCCGACTGCCTTCCTTCCATCATAACTGAGGAAGCTCAGTCTTGCTGCACAGAGCACACCCTGAGTCACTCCTGAAGGGCTTCGATTCCGAGAGAGCGGGATGGGACAGGCCGGGTCAGAGGCATCTAAGTTTCTCTCGAAGGAACACTAGTGCTGATATCAGTTACCACTGCAGCTAAATTAAGATGGTTTTTCCAGAAGGAGCTAGCATTCAGCCACAGTAAATTTACAATGGAGACTTCCAAAAGTGACATGTGTTTCTCCTCACTTACTGCACTCATAATTTCAATCAGGAGCACACTGATGAGCCCCAGAACAGTTTCTGGGGGAACCTTACTTCCACTATCCTAATTTCATGAACTCAGAGAAAGGGAGAAGCTTATAATTTATTATGGCAAATTATGCAAACCGAAACCTCTGACAGCCTGTATCTATAAAAAGATATGAGACTGACCATTATTTATATTTTCTCTGGAAGGGTTGGGGGGTTCTGAATTCAGAGGTTGCATGAACTGACTGCTTCTGGACTGCCTTGTAGACACAGTCCATCCAAGTAGGAGAAGATGCTAAATCAGGTTGAAATTTGTCAGCATGTTAAGACATTTATTTTAAAAGCATTTAAGAAGAAAATGTAATCACAGTTCCTCAGAGGTCATACATAAGAAGGTGAGAAAATGTAATGGTATTGCAAAGCCATGTAAAATTGAATGAATGAGCAAATTTCCTCACAGGTAAGTTCTGTCACAGTGTTTCTCCATCTTGAACAACCCATCTTTCCCCTGTCTCTAGCAGCACTGCTCTGGCCAAGTCACCTCACTGAAATCTTCACTTCCTCTGCCGGACCTCTTCAAGCTGCTTTCTCATAGCTACCATGGTGGTTTAAAAAAAATGAAGTTATTTTACCCCTGTTTATTTAAAAAGTCAAAATTCCCACTGCACGTTGAAAAAAAAATGCAGATTCTCTCAAATCTAATTTCTTATCACATCCCTCTCCAATCATTATTCTCCACCTGTCTGTACCATGTAACATTCCAGCCTCGGGGCCTTGGCACATCACAGGCCCACTGCCTGGTGTTCTCTTCCCCCAGTGTTGCCAGACTATCTCCTTCTAGCTATCAGGGTTCGGTTCTAGCCGTCACATCAGAAGTAGCCCGCAGATATATTTACTCTCCCGTTTATCTTGTTCCATATTCTTCATAATGCTCCCACTCTCTGGAATTATCTTTGTTTATATAGTTAATGCCTTTCTTCCCTATCAGAGTGGCGTCTCAAAGATCAGGAACCTGTTTGCTCTGTTCCCTGTTGTATTTCCAACATTTTGACGTGTAGAAAGACAATGTGCAACCTTCTCAATGAAGACTCCAGATGACTTGGTAGTGGGGAGGCTTGTGATGAAGAGAGCATGAGGTCAAGGGTGTATGTATGTTGTAGCCAGACGGCATCAGGAATGGCCGCAGAACTGGTGGTAAAATTATGGGCATCATGACCCTGTAGAACGAATATGAACTTGGGATCAGACCTGAGCTCAGATTCCAGCCTGGCACTTACTAGTTGTTTGACTTGGGTGAGGTACTTACAACTTCAGTGAGGCTCACTTTCCCTATTTATGAGGAATAGGGCACAACCAGCACTTACAAAGAACTATCCTACAGTGTTGTGAAAATTAAATGACATATGTGGGTGAAGTGGCTACGTCTGTGCCGTCTGTGTATACAGGCGCTCAGTTTGAGTGCTAAGTTACTGTGATAGACACTATTAGCTACCTATGAGATAGTCCTATTTTCTTTTTCCTTGAGAACACAGCCCTAATTTCCTTTTTTTTTTTTTAAGATTTATTTATTTATTTTAGAGAGAGAGAGAGAGAGAGAGAGCAAGCACGGGGTGGAGGGAGGGGCAGAGGGAGAGAGAGAATCTCAAGCAGACTCCATGCTAGCCCAATGAGGGGCTCGCTCCCAGGACCCTGAGATCATGGCCTGAGCTGAAACCAGGAGTCGGACGCTTCACCGAAAGAGCCACTCGGTGCCCCCAGCCGTCATCTTCCTTTAGTAGTTGGAGCTGTTCTCCTTCTATGTCAAAGCTGTGTAACTGTCTCATGTGACCGTCAGTACTGATTTTACACTAAATGTCAGTGACTTTGCCTTTTACAATCTTTCTCAGACAACTTGCGTATCTTTGAAATCACAGTCAGCATTCTTATCCTTCTTATTTTTCTGATCAATTTTTCCAAAATTTAAATTTTCTCTGGGCAAAGGCCTAATTTTATTTAGGGTGGTAATGCCTAGGCCCAGGTGCTAAATCGTGTTAGATCTAAGATGATCCTAAGTAACTTGTCTTTCTCATTTTTCCCAGACTCCTCTGCAGTTACAGGTGGTCATGGAACCCAGTAGTAGATGACCAGCTCCGGGGAGGTTGGCAATATGCGTGTGGTGTGTGTGTGTTTGGGTGAGTGTGGAGGGTGGAAGAGAGTTTCTGGGGACGTTTTCTGCCTTCTGATACAAGGACAGACCTGGTGGTGTTGTGTATAAACCCTTCTTTCTGCCTTGAGTGTTGAAGGGATGGTCTGGGATGCGGGAGCCACCCTACAGCCTTGAGAGAAAGCCTTGTCGTTTTTGAGCCGCAGAACCAGTGCCAGAAGTCACTTACCTCCATTTTGTTAAATGAAAACAACAATCACATGTTCACCTGAGCTACTGTTAGGTCACCTGCTATTGAAAGTAGTTCTGACTGATTCAGGGGTGTGTGTGTGTGTCTGTGTGTGTGCGTGCGCACACACCAGGCAAGTAGAACACTTGAAGGTCATGGTAAGAAGATATATGTTACTTGTACCCAGAGTTCACTGTTTCGGTGTCATCTGGATATTTGTGAAGTCTAAGTAGGGCCCGGTTGTCGATTTCCTTAAAGTTACACTTTAAACATGGGAGCGGTTGAGAATCTGGATTTTAAATTTCGTTAATTAAATCTGATGCTCAGGGGAGCAGTCCTTCCAAGACACTGGCTCTATTTTATTGTGGAAAACAATAGCTTGTGTATTTATCAAAAGCCAAGTTTGAGAAGAAATCTGTTTTTCATTTTCAATGTTAACCTCCTTTTATTTCCTTTTATAAAAACAAAATATATTCTGTTTATATTTTTGGATATTTGAGTAAAGAACAAACAGCATTCACAAAAAGCTGCATTTTACAAAACCCTATTTTAGATTTTAAATATTTAAAATATTTGCAAGAAAAATGGCTGAAGATAAAACTGACAGAAATTAAAAATGTTCCATTATACAATGTGCTGTATCAAATAGACCATGCTATGTTGCTGGAGGCTAGAATTGTAAAATATCCCTATTATAGGTGGTGCGTATTGTGGAGGGCACGGACTGCGTGGAGCACTGGGTTTGGTGCATAAACAATGAATTCTGGTACACTGAAAAGAAATTAAAAATCAAAAATCAAAAAAATAACACTATTATAGTTTTAGGTATAATAATATAATAACACTATTATAGTTTTAGATATAAGTAATTAAATAACTGTTAATTTGCATAATAACGAGTAACATTTATATAGTGCTACTATGTGCCAGGTATTGTCTGGGACCTTTACAGTAACTCGTTTAGTCTTCTCGTTAACCCTGTGAGTTTGGTACCATGGTCATCGGCCGACATGGACTCATTTGCTCCAGCAAAGCAAATTTGAATCATAATCTGGCTCTAGAGTACTCTTGCCCACTATACCCTGCTGCCTTCCAAGTACTATTAGTCCGGATATTTTGCATGAGGATAGTTATATTACTTGTTAACTTGGGCTGAGCCATGTTTCTGGACACATTTCCTCTTTGGCCCTTCATCCGAGTATGTAAAGATACTGTCTTGCTTATTAGCCCACACGCTTGGGGATCCATGATTTGCCCCCCTTACTCTCCCAGTAAGCTACCAGATTAGGAGGTGGGTCACTGCTGCCACTGCGCACTCAACCAGTTAGAACAAAACTCCCTCTGAAGAGAAGCCAAAGCCAAATTCTCAGCCACCATAAGAAGAAAGGATCAGTTGCTGTTTGGGGGCAAATTAGAAAGAATTGCACTAGCGATATTCAGTTTGTCAAAGTCTAGCTCGAATTCTACCGTTTCTACCCATTTCTCAGCCTGCATTTCTAGGGTGTACATGCCTTCCTTCATCTTCTGGGAGGACCACACAGGTGTTATCCTTCTATCTGTCATCGAGACTCAGGAAATGTGGACAGAGATGAGGACTACTGACCTGGGTTTTACGACGGCCCCTGCCGTCGTCTGCGTGTGGTTAGGCCAACTCTGGGTGGAGACGGGGGGTACGGGAGAAGCAAGAAGCCGAGTATTTAAAGGAAGAGGGCAGAGTCTATGAGCATTAAGTGTGCAAGAGGAACAGGAGAAGAATGAGAAAGTCAGGGGTCCGGGTCTGGGCGATGGGATGAGTCTTCAAAGAATGAGAGGGAAGAGAAAGCCGGTTCTCCCAGGCGCTCACTCGTGTAAGCTGCAGATTTAAAGCAAGCTGCCCAGAACGGCCTCTCTGCTTGGATGCTTTTGAGACATCAAGGAAATAAACAGTTAGGCCTAGCCCTGGCCACACCCTTTTCCTCCTGGCATTTGCACCCTCTCTGCGTTCTCCAAACCTCTGAAATTACTCCTTAAGTCAATCACTCATTTTCTCTGTGCAGGGTCCCGTCCTGCGTCTGCTGCCCTCACCCCCACGAAGGGCTGCTGGGGGCTCCCCGTTCAGCAGCCGTCCGGGGTGAGCCAGGCTGCTCAAAGCTGCTTTTCCGCTTATGGGGAAACCACAAGAAAGTTCCTAAAATGGCCGTCTCCGCTTGCTCCCCACGATTATGCTCTTTTTCTCTCCCTCCCACTTTCAGGATTTCCTTTCAGTTCTGCGTATGCAGCTTAGCTAATGGGAAGAAGAGATGACGAGAGCTAGCTTTGGGGCAAAGTTGTAGGGCGTTTCTGTGGACCGGCTGCAGCCCCGCGGTGCAGACGGACTCCTGCCCCTCCTCATCTGTCAGTCACTGGCATCCCAAGGCGAGCTCCTGCCCACCACTCCTCTTACATCTGGTCCCACCAAAGTCTCTAGTCACCTTCCAGTTCATGCCTCAAACGCAGAGCATTCGGGCCTTTTGTTGACGGAATACTTTTGAATCACATCTTTTTTTCTTTCTTCCCCAACTCTGTCCCACGTATTCCTCTCTGATTTTTTCTTCTCATTTCCTCCCACTGGTTCCCCTTCTTCTGCCTCGTCCTACATTGGGTCACCCCTGGGCTTCTGGTTCTGCCATCCTCCACTTTTCCCTCCCCTTCTTCCCTCTATGGGTTGAACTGGGTCCCCTTCAAAAGGGCGTCTTAAAATCTTGACCCCCAGCATCACAGAATGTGGCCTTATTTGGAAGTAGCATCACTGCAGATGTAATTAGCTACGTTAACCTAAGGTTGTAGGGAGGTAAGGTTGGCTCTGAGTCCAGAATGACTGGTGTTTGCATAAGAAAAGGAAATGTACTTATTTATTTAAAGACTTTATTTATTTATTTGAGAGACAGAGAGAGAGCATGAGCAGGGGGAAGGGTAGAGGGAGAAGCAGACTCCCTGGCGAGCAGGGTACCTGGTATGGGATTCGGTCCCGGGCCCCCGGAATCATGACCAGACCAAAGGCAGATGCTTAACCGCCTGAGCCAGCAGGCGCCCCAGGAAAAGGAAATTTAGACACAGCATATTCAGAGGGAAGGCGGCCACAGGAAGACAGAGGGGGGGATCAGAGTGGGGCCGCCACTAGCCAAGGAACACCTGGAGCCACCAGAAACAGGAAAAGGCCAGGAAGGCTCTGCTCCAAGAAGCTTCCAAGGGGTCATGGCCCTGCCAGCACTTTGATTTCAGACTTCCAGCCTCCAGAACTGGGACAATACATTCTTGTTTCTAGCCTAGTGTGTGGGTGCTTTGTTCCTGCAACCCTATGATGCTAACAGCCCTCCCCTATCCTCCCGTACCTCTTCTCTTCGCTTCCCTTCTCTCTTTTCTTCCCTTTCCCTGGACAACCATTGACTTCCATTGCCACATACGCCCTGACAGATCCTGAACTCCCAAACCAAGTTCATCATTTCCCACTTATCTTCTTCATCTGGGTGTCTTGCAGGCATTTGAAACTCAACACGTTCAAAACAGGACTCAGACTTGCTCTTCTTTCTGTGTTTTTGTGACAGATTGTATTTTCTTAGCATGACTACCACAGAATATCTCATCGTGACCTTGTGTTGTGACATGGTAAGTCCTCCCGTCCAGAGCTCAGGGTCTCTGTTCCCTCCCTGAGCCGGGTGGACCTTTGTGATTACCTTGACCAGTAAAGGGACTGGGGGCAGAGGAGACCTTATGCAGTTTCAGGGCCAGGCCATAAAGATTGCCCATCATCCCTCCTTCCTGGAGTGGCTTTACTAGGTTTTGCTGTCCAATAAACTCTCGCTTAGCCTTCAAGATGGAGATGGCGCTGCTTTGGAGAACTGTCTTGAAACATCCCCTTGTCTCTTCGTAGAGTTACTCTTTTCCTCTTTGCTAAAAAAAACCTTGCAATGTTTCTCTTCATTAGAATGTTTTTTTCCCAGAGGTCTCTCTCCTTAAGCTGAGGACTGTCTAGTGCCAGGACTCTGTGCTAGATTCAGCACCAGGCACTCAGAATTCCAAGTACTAGAAGTCTGCTGCAGTCATGCCATTTCTTCAGTCATCCGTCTGTCCCCTCATTTGCTTATTCCTCTGTCAAATACTGCTTTCCGGTGGCACTCTGTTCGTGAGGAAAGAGTGAGAATGTAACCTATCTAATTTGGCTTAGCGAGTTGGAAAACCGAAGCCATTGTCATTTGCCTGAAGAGCTCATGGGATACCTTGGGAACAACTTCAGTAACAAAAGTAAAACACGTGTTTACGAAGCCAAACACTGTAATAGCCACTTTACATATGTCACTACACTCAACCCTCACAAGAATATTGCAAGGTAGATTTTATTGTTGCGTAGACTTGTACTCAGATATTAAATAACTTGCCCAAGATTACAGTTAATAAATGACATTGCCAGATTTGGATCTAAGTCTGTTTGGCTCTAACGTACATTTTCTTCCCATAGTAGGTCATATTTTCTTCTTCATTTAACGTCAGTGCTCACTCCTCAGTAATTACTGCATTGTTACCATCTCCAGACCACCCGGCTCTCCATCCACTGAATGAGCCAGTGGGGGTGGGACCCTGCCAGTCCTGCCAGCCTTCCCACCTGGCTTTCCAGATTCCCGTGCCCCCCTCCCCCCCACTGTCTAGTGAGTTGTGCTTTGTTTCTCCTCCCTTCTCGGTTATTCTGAGCAATTCAGTAGGTGAGTTTTTATGAGGCTGCGGAGAGAGCAGTTTGATGAGTCAAGCAAACATGGACTTGGGAAATTCTAATTCAAGACAGTCTTGCATTCAGATAGGGCACGCGGGAGGAAAGTCACAGCGGAGTAAGGAGGGGCCGTGGGTGTGGCAGTGGCATCTGTGTGTGGGTCTTTGTGTCTGCGTGGGCTTGAGGACGCTGGCACATGTGCTGTCTGCCGCAGAAGGCATCTGCGGCGGCCTTGGTTCTGGCTACCACTGGCGTTTTCATTGTCTGCCTGTCCATGTGGCTGCTGGTGGGTGTGCCAGTTGCGTCTGCGTACAGATTTCTCTGCGTGTGTGTGGGAGTGTGAAAGGAAGAACTTACTTCTAAATGGCTTTTCCAGATTTCCATCTGAGGCCCAAGACTCAAGATGGCCATGATGTCAGAAGTGTAAAAGAAATTTGCTATTGATGCCTTAACTAGGAGGCATACAAGGGCCAGGAAATCGAGTTAAAGATGTATTAAATCCCCTTCCTTTTTCTCTTTCCAGTCTTCAGAGAGCCTTCCCCATCTCTACTTCATCCCTTCTCTGTCCTGGTGAATTATTGTTCATTCTGCTTGAGCATCACCAAATGGAATGATTATTTTGTGTTTCTTCTTAAAAAGGAGGGGAGGGCAGTGAGGTCTGGAGAAGATTGGCGGGAGATTTGTCTAGACAGAGGGCACAGGAAGCCAGCGTCTCCCCTGCCATGTTGCATCATCCCATGAGCTGCGTGCCAGGCACTGTGTTATAACACAGTCACACCCGTTCCTCAATGTCCCCGAGTGACAGGCTGACACTCGAGAAGGACATATGAGGTAAAGTAACAGTTGGGATTACCATAAAACATGAAACAAACCAATCAATGGGAATAGCTGTGTGAATTGTGGGATGTAAGTTCTATCTGTGCCGTATGAAAGGAAAACTTGCAAAATTTTTGACTCATGAAAAATTTAGAAGAAAATAAAGGGAAAAAAATCTACAAAAACCATCTAATGCAAAGCTCTTATTAATACTCGAATCAGACTTTACCCACTAATCTCTGCTTTGGCTGGTGACTCTTACATCTAAAAATGAAAATTTCTTATTTTTAGACTTCCATGGATTTTGGATAGCTAGAGGAGGTTCATTTGAGGGAGAGAGAGGACAGAAGAAAAAGGCAGAGGGGAGGAGGGATTCTATATGCCTGGGAGAGACTGATAGATTTTTATTTTTCTGTTGAATGACAACAGTACAATCAAGACACCAATGAGTTGCTTCCTCCTAAACTGGGACTAGGGAATAAGGTTTGCCATCTGTAGGAGTAAGTCTGGAGACTGTCTGGAAATATGTTCCTGAAGTGTCTGGGAACACAGAAAGCCCCGGTTAAGGTCACCTGGGTGTAATTTCAAGCAGGCAGTTCTAGAATGTGATTTTAATTTAGTAATTGGAACCCAATTGTGTTGTACTTTCTCTGGTGAAAGAGTTGAGTGCACAGAAGACAGTCGAGCCTGGACAAATGGGAAAGGACACGGGAGATGGGGGAACTGGGAGACACAGACACGACCCATGCAGGTGCCGTGGGGCAGTGATCCTTCCCCTCTAGCCCCACGTCTAGCAGGCAGACAAAACGTACATATTCCTGATTGCTTTATTCTCTGCTCGCTGAGTCACATTTTTGTTATGAATTATTCTGCTAATGAGAAGGTGGTACTGTGGAAAGGGAAGGAGCATCATTTGAAACCCTAGAAGGAGGATCTCCCGAGATAAGTGGAGGAAGAGGCAGTTCACTGGATTGATAATCTTCAATCCATCAGGAGTGTGAGAAGTCTGAGACAGGCTTCCCGGACTCATGGCAATGCAAAGACGCTGACAAGCCCCTTCCAGCACTGGGTCACGGTGATGCCTATCAGTGGACAGGACACTGGCTCTCCTCTGGCAATCACTGTGCTGCTAACTAGACTGAATGCTTAATACCGCTGGGTCGTTATTTAGAAACAACACATACAGGGGCGCCTGGGTGGCTCAGTGGTTAAGCCTCTGCCTTCAGCTCAGGTCACGATCCCGGGGTCCTGGGATTGAGCCCCGCATCGGGCTCTCTGCTCGGTGGGGAGCCTGCTTCCTCCTCCTCTCTCTCTCTCTGCCTGCCTTGCTGCCTACTTGTGATCTCTCTCTGTCAAATAAATAAAAAAATCTTAAAAAAAAAAAGGAAAGAAAAGAAAAGAAACTCCCAGCTACAAGATGAATAAGTCCTGGGGGTCTAAAATACAGCATGGTGACCATTATTAACAGTAATGCATGCTATACTTTGAAAGTTTTTAAGAGAATTCTTAAATGTTATCAACACACACACACACATGTAATAGTGAAGTAAGGGGTTGGGGGTGTTAACTAACTTCACTGTAGTAATCAATTTGCAATATCTCTGTATCAAATCAGGAAAAAAGTGAATAAATTCTGGGCTGAAAGAAATTGATCCTTAAATTTGAAGATATTGTTCTGTAGTATGTGGTTTTACCTACAAGACGTCTGCTTTTCTCCCTGGAGGCCCCTCCCCACTCCCACCCAGGTTTCTTAGATACAACTGAGGTACAACATTGTGTAAATTGAAGGTGTACATATTAATTTGATACATATGTAGGTTGCAAAATGATCGGCACCACAGCTAAGAAAACCTCCAGGGTGCAAATTCCCCGGGTGCTTTTATGGTCTGCTTCTTTAATTTCTTAATGTTTTCAACAGTCTTCCTAAGTGTGCTTCTTTTCTCATTTATATTACTAGGCATTTGGTGGAACCATCCATTTTTAATTAGCCTTTCAGTTTGGAAAATTATTCTTGTTTTGCTTTTCTGATTATTTCTCTTCTCTCTCTACTCTCTTCTCTCAAAACTCATAATAGCTAGAGGTTCGATCTTCTGGATTCATCTCCTAAGTCTTTTATCTTTTCCTGTGTTTCCCATTTTTTTTCCTTTTTACTCCAGGAGTAAAGGAGCTTCCAGGAAGCAAACTAGACCATATCTTTCTATCCTTCTGTTGAAGTTTTATTCTGGAAATTTGATTTCTCACTGAACTTGATCCTCTCTTACATCATATGTCAGTGAAACTAGAGGCCCTGTTACAACCCCAGACTCGTTTCCAAATTACTCCTGCTGTGCATTTTCTACTTGGCTCCCTCTGGCTCTCCTGGTTTTCTCTCCAATTTACAGTCTTGTTTTTCACCTTCGCTTTTGGCACAAGAAGTTTCTGAACAATATTGTGTAAGCTGCTATGAGACCTCTCTAGACCTCCTAGGGGCTTGGCACCGTGTGGACTTCATAGCCGCGATCGGGCCCATTTGCCGGGGGCTGACCCCAGCACAGAAGACTCCCCTGTGTCAGGGCTGCCACTTCTGTGTTAAAGGGACTCTTTCTGTCGGTGGAGAACCCTTTTGGAATCAAATCACCTCTCTTAACTTTTATTTTGCCATCGATACAAAATTTCTTGAATCACATTTTGGCGAAATGATTGGGTACTTCTATTATGGGAGGTGCAAAAGGTAAGAAAAAGGAACAGAAAATTTCATGGCGGCTTTCTTTCTGCCCCGGCTACCCATGTGTGGCCTACAGAGCAAGAAGTCGTTCACGACGCACTGACCTCTGCCGGAGCTACTGTCTCTGAGCATAAGGCTGGGGCTTATTTTGATTCCAGGCCAGATCCAAGCAGTTATAATGAAACCGATGATATTCGCTGCTTTGAGGGAAAGGGACTGCATCTTGCATTTGAGGCATATTTTGTAGATGTGAAAACGGATTCAGGGAAGTCCAGCCAGAGGTCACGCATCTAGTAGATTGTCATAGTCCTGTGCGTTCCTGCCTCTCTCCCTCTCCGTACACTCCGCGCTGCCCAATTAGCCTCCTTTCCCTTTGCCGTTTCACAGTGTGAGCATCAGAGCCGGTGCGGAGGAGCCTGAGACCCACCGTCGGCCACTATGGACTCGAACCCCTGCTCCTCACTTGGTGACCTCAGTTCACTCGGTGACTTGCTCTGTCACTGTGACCTTAGAAAGGAGATTGTGCCCATCGAGAGCCACTCTCCACCCTCCCCACCTGCTCTCTTCCCTAGTAGTCTGACCCCTGTGGACTGATCCGCAGGACCCTTGCTCTGGGCCTTCTGGCTGGTTTTAGCTGCACTGAAGCATGGGAAGAGAATGAAGGTAGAGGACCTGTTCCCTCTTCCTTGGATCTCCGTCAGGCTGGCTGCGTCCCTTTACAAAAGGGGCTTCTGACTATGGGTCCTCCCCGCCTGCTCTCCTTCTGGCTTCAGGTGATCATTCCCTCCTGCGCCCAGGCTTAGGGATGGCCATGACCCCAGCATTACCCATGTCAGGTGCTGTGTTATCCCTTATGGATTCCTTACCCCCAGCCTATACTTTGTCAGATAGCTTTTACTAAAACCTCCTCCAACTAACTTAGTTTTGAGCGCTCCGTTTGTTTCCTGCTGGGACCCACAAATATATCTGAGACTCCATTTATTTTCATGCAAAATCAGTATAAAAATATTATTTGCCTCATAGACGTGCTGTGAGGATTAACTGAGAAATTAGACCTAAGACTCTGCACCTCACATGCAGAAGGCACTTGATAAGTTTTAGTTATTACTATTAGTTGTGGCAATATCACTCATTTTTGAATAAGGTTAAAATTCACCTTTGTTGATTATACGTCTATGTTCTGTTTTTCTAATATTTATGTATGTTTGTTTTTTCCCTACATTATCCTATTATAGGAAATGTTTCTTTCTCACTTTCCTTTCTCTTGTAGCTCATGTTTTGCCTCTTAAATTAGTTTCTTAAAAGATAACTGGTAGGTAACAGGAGGAGATCATTTATGAAATAAACTAGCTGAAGGAGATTACGGTTATAAATATAGGTAAGAGTTCCTATTGCTAATGCAACAGTCATGGCCAAAAAAATAAAAATGAAAATAAAGTGTCTATGGAGGGCAGGTGCTCTGAAGCCTGCCTACAGGTACCAGCTCATAGCTTAGTGAATGAGTTCTTGTGTTCTCCATACATGGAGATAAGAACAGAAAATCTCCTTACAGACAGAAGAAATCCAAACCTGCTTAGGACGGTGACGTTTGGGGACGCGTTAGCAGGACGAACTGGTTTTCACTTTCCTCAGCTTTAGGTTTATGATTGGTCTTGACAGAAAGAGAATGCAGCAGAGAAGGTGCTCAACAGAGGGCTTGGTCACGAGGACCTAAGACCATCAAGTTTTAGTCTTTGTTCATCTAAATGCAGGGCATTGCTTCGTACAAGCAAGAGCTGAAAAAACATCTCGGGAACAGATGTAAGAAAGCCCTCTTTCCTTCTGAGCAAAAAAATGTGGTTACTGCAGGCCACCACTGTCAGAAGCAGAGGACACCATGCTGGCTAACGGAAACCAGATGCTCTGGTAGAGGAAGCCGTGGATAAATATGAATTATTTTCAGCTGAATGACCTTCAATTATCTCCCTTCATGGTGAGCCATGGTTTTCCTGCCATAATCTTCCTTTGGATACCTAGAGAAGAGAACAACAAAGGGGCTCCATTGTGGAGTGATTTATGGAGGACACATACAAGGGTCATCTGTGGTGTGTGAGAAAGGGAGGGAGGAAGACCCAGAGTGAGAATAAGACTGTGTGAGAGAGATGGAGAATTCATTCAACATCAAAAATAAAAACACAAGAAATACCGTTTTGTGGGTAGAGTCCTGGCTAGGAACCAGGAGTCCCTGATCCTGACTCATTGAAACATATGGGACCCATTCAAAATATATTTATTATTATATATTAGCCTCACTTTGCTACGATTCTCCCACCACGGCAAAAATGGGGTAAGTCTTTGTAGATTTCCTAATTCCAGGGGTGCCGTGAGAGGGGTGGTAAGATGATCCATTTCTCTTCACACCAGCTCTAATATCCTCGTGTTCTCTCCCTTATCTCCGGGCTGTCCTCGGCCTGCGGTTAAACCTCTCAAAGGTGCCAAGACTGCATCATTATTTCTCTTCTCCCCAACTGGAATCGGTTCTTAACCAACTTCCCTTTACCAAACCACTTTTTTTCATCTTAATGACCTTATTTTGATAACTATTACATGTCTTTTTAAAGATAGGGAGGGATAGTGTGGTGGCAGTAATTTTTTCATAGTAAGAAAACTGTTGATTGAAAATATAAACTTTTAGGGGAGATTCACTTGTAAGACTCATTCCATCTCTTTCATTGGGTTTTACTAAATTTTTCTCAAAATCCTACATATCTTCTCGAACTCAAACTTCTCATTGACAAAGTTAAATTCACCTTGTTTCTTTTCCTTGGCTCTCCTCAATTCTGTCTCCCTGTCTCTTTCCTTCCACTAAAAGCCAATTTCTCTTTTTTGAATCTATTTCTGTTAACAGACCCACAGTTTTTTCTAGAAATCAGGTTTAGTAGAGGCTCCTCCTTTCCCATATTAAGTTTACTGATTCGGGTACAATAACCAACAAGAAATCAGATATTTATTTTTAGGTCCTTGATTGAGGCCTAAAACTGCGAGGAGCTCTGGGATGAGTAACAATGACCGGATCCCAAACAAAGAGTTTCACCTTCTCCACAAATATCTCTCTATCAATGTTCTCTCCTCTGACTCCTAGACAATAATTTTTCCCCTGTGGATATTGCCCAAAAATACATAAACATGTGATTATTTCTTCCATCTTAACAACTACTCCGTCAAACAAAAACAGAAACAGAAATAAAACCGCCCAAACAGAAATAACTGCACTCGTTTCCCAGGGCCGCTGCAGCAGAATGCCACCGAGTGGGTGGGTTAAACAACAGAACTTTATTTTCTCACGATTCTGGAGTCGAGAAGCCTGAGATCAAGGAGTTGACAGGTTTGGTTTCTCCTGAGGTCTGTCTTCGTGGCTTGCAGATGGCTTCCTGCCCACTGTGGTCCTTCCATAGGTCACACCCCTAGTGTCTCCAGGTGTCCTAATCTCTTCATCTTATAAGGACACTGGTCATGTCAGACTAGGGCCCGCCCTAATAGCCTAATTTTAACTTAATTATGTCTTTAAGGCCCTTATCTCCAAGTATAGTCATTTTCTGAGATACCGGGTTTAGGGCTTCAATAGAAATTTGGGGTAAAACAATTCAGGCTATAACCCAAACTAACAATAAGAAACACTAAAGACCCTCTTTTTACCCCACTTCCCTCTCTTACTACCACCTCATTATCCATTCTGCTTTAGAGAAAACCTTTTTTTTTAAATTTATTTTTTAATAGATTTTATTTATTTGATGGACAGAGATCACAAGTAGGCGGAGAGGCAGGCAGAGAGAGGGGGGAAGCAGGCTCCCTGCTGAGCAGAGACCCCCCCCCGATGTGGGGGGGGGTCATGTGAGATCATGACCTGAGCCGAAGGCAGAGGCTTTAACCCACTGAGCCACCCAGGCGTCCCTATGCTTGCTGTGTCCTGCTTTCTCCTCCCATTCTCTCTTAACCCCATGCCATTCAGCTTTTTGCTTTCACCAGCCCACCAAAGCCATTGCAGTCAGGGTCCCTAACAACCTGGTGAGAATCCAGTGGCCACTCTCAGTGCTCATTTTACCTGAGAAGGCAGCAGACTCTGACACAGTCGACTGACCCTCTTCCTTGATGCTCTACCCATTGGCTTCCAGAACACCACACTCTGTTTTCCTCCTATCTTCCTGATTATGCTGTCTCAGTCTCTTCTCCTGGTTCTTCTTCTAGAACTTTTAGTTTGTCACAACACAGACTCTCCTCTCAGTCCACATTCATTCCCTTGGTGAACTTACCCAGTTTCATACTTTTTTTTTCAGCATAACAGTATTCATTATTTTTGCACCACACCCTGTGCTCCATGCAATCTGTGCCCTCTCATAATACCCACCACCTGGTACCCCAACCTCCCACCCCCCACATACCTTTTTAAAAAAGGTTTTATTTATTTATTTGACAGAGAGATCACAAGTAGGCAGAGAGGCAGGCAGGGGGTGGGTGGGAAGCAGGCTCCCTGCTGAACACGGGGCTTGAGACCATGACCTGAGCCAAAGGCAGAGGCTTCACCCACTGAGCCACCCAGGCACCCCCAGTTTCATACTTTTAAACACCATCAATATACTAGACTCCCAAATCTGTATCTCTAGCCGTCACCACTGACTTTAAGATGCCTGTGTATCATTTCCATATGCACATAAAACATACAAAATTGAATTCCTGATAACTCCCCCAAACCTGCCCCATCTGTTATCTTTTCACCTCAGATTTTGGCAGTTCTTTCTGGTTGCTTAGATCAACACTGTTGAGAAATTCTTGACTCCTCTCTCATTCCGTGTTTTACTCACCATGAAATCCTATTGGCTCCACTATCAAAATGTATTTAGAATCAAATCACTTCTCACTACTTCTATTACCACTAGTCTGTGCCAAGACATGATCTTTCTTTACTTGGATTACTGTAATTGCCCCCTAGAATGGTCTCCCTGAGGCCACGTTTCACTCCCTAATGTCTGTTCTCAGTAAGGCAGCCAGAGGGATGCTCTGGAAATGCGAGTCTGATCTCATCGGTCCTAGAGCTAGACTCCTCCAGTGGCTGCACACGTCGTTCATTGGAAAGACCAGCCTTTGCAGTGGCCCCAAAACCCTTCGTGATCTGCCCTCTCTTCCGTCTTTAATGTCATCTTACAGTATTCCTTCCTCACTGCTATTCCTGTCATGCTGGTCTCACTGTTTCTAGCACACAGCACACACATTCCTGCCTCAACGCCCCTGAGCCAGTGGTTTCACCTGGAGTGTCTTCTCTCAGATACCCACACGGAGAACTCATTCTTCTCACTCAAGCCTTTGCTCAAGTTACACCTTTTCAACACGGTCTGCCCAACCACTTTTTTAAAATTGTAAATTTCCTCAAGCTCATCTCCACTCTCTGACTCTATTCTATTTTTTAATCTACTTAATCTTTTCATAAACTTATCACCTTCTAATGTACTATATAATTATGTTTAATATTTCTATCTATCACAGTCTCAACTCCAGAAGGGTAGAATTTTTTTTTTTTTTTTTTTTAGTCTGTTTACAGAGCTATCCCAAGCACTTAGTCTAGGTCCTGGCAAATAGTAGTTATTTGATAAGCACATGCTAAATGAAGAAATGAGTGACTTGGGGGAAAGGGTTTCAGAAGAGGAGATCCTTTTAGTGAAGTTCCTTCTATTACTACGTTTTGTGTAAATAACCTGGTGGATCCAGAAAGATCCTCATGGGCCCTTTAAGACCTAGAAAGACCCTCATGAAGACAGAGCTTTCTAAGAAAGGCTGCAGTCACCTGAGCCGCAAGCCAATGTGTCTGAAGTCTCCCCTCAGAGTAACTCTCAGCAGAAGGGACCCCAGTCCTGAAGTCCGCCTCACATTCTCTGCCACCTTCTTTTACTCACACATCTTCCCTCTGTCATGAGACCCTATATGTGACTCAACCACAAAAGCCTTTGGTCATCTTGATCTGGCTACGGTTTTCCATGTGTCATTCCCCACCTCAGTTCCAGCCATACTGACGTCTCATTCAGGTCTTTGTTGACTCATTTTGCCACACTGATTAAAACAGGCCGTGATGTCTGTCGCATTTAATAACCCTACATTCTGGCAGTCATCTCCTTCTTGAAAATAGTTATTTAGTACTATGCTGCTTACAACAACATGCAAATTTATCTCCCAACCCCAGTCTCCTTTACCTTACTCTTGCGTTGTGTTTAGATTCAACTTCTGAAAATAAAGCTCTGATCTCATGAGACCTTAATTAGCTTCCCCAAACTGTCGAATAAATTCCAAACCTTCACTTAGGATTCGGGGCTATCTATAATCGACCCACAGTGCAGCCGTCCGCCTCATTTCTCACTGCATCTCTACCTTAGACTTCAGGCAGAATGGACCACTTTGTCCTCACTGAACAGATCTAGGAGCTCTCTTGCTTCCCTGCCTTTTCCTACTGGTAATTCCACTTAAGATGTTCGTTATTCCTTTTCTGCCTCTTGAATTCCTTCTATCTCAGGCTGAGTGTAAGCATCATCCCCTTTATAAGATTATAAAATGACTCTGACGCATCCTTCCATGAGGAGATATTTCCTTTCACCGAACTCCAAGCACACTTCACCTGAGCCTCTCGTCCTCTACGACCACTTCTGCCGTCGCCTTTATACATGCAGCTGCTCTTGCTTTCTCTCCGCCCCGCTGCCTCTACATCGTGAGTCCTCCCTCACCGGCCTGGATTTTATTTGCTTGGTGTCCTCCGCAGTTCTTAACTCCATGCCTGGCCCCTCAGACATGCACACTGATGAGTCCGTGGAGTAGATGTTGAACAAGTTTCTGATTTCCTCTCTCAGGCTGTATAACTGCACGCGGACCCCTTACATCCCCTCACTCCGGCAACTCCCTGCTCTTCTGCCGTCTGCTTTATTTCCTTCTCTGGTACATGTTGACTCTGACTTCACATTAGATCTCATGCTTTAAGGTATTCAATAAAAAAAATGTATGCAAATTGGTGAAGGCTTCAAATTATTATTTCTTCATGTGTACACTCACTAAATCAGTTTGTGTATTTTTTAATGCAGAAATGCATATTCTGTCCATAGCCCTTACCTCTTTGTCTTGTGTGTTATACAGTTTCAAAGCACATTCATGTTTATTTTTTCATTCAACTGTGAAGGCCTAAATAGAAGTTTTTAAAGAATAAAGTGTGTTTTGATATTTTTGGAGATCAGAAGTACTAAAACCCAAACATTACGGATGCTGTGTTACAGTCCTATCTTCAAATATCCTCTCCTGGTGTGAGAACACGTGTCCAGGTTTGACTTCAGATACAATGGCCTTTGAGGACCTCCTCTGTATTGGACACGAGCTAGATGAGAAAGACCTTGAGGGAAGGCACAGAGACTGATTCATCTTCATGATCACTTTCTGCAGTCCAACGTGGCCAAGTTTAATTTACTCATTAAGAAATGTGTGATCCCTTTGCTATGTACCAGGCAGATTGCTAGACACTGAGTAAATGATGATGCATAGGTCTGGTATCTGATTTCAAGGAACTTACGATAAAGAAGGGGAAATAGAGAAAAAAAAAAACAGAAAAAAACCCTGCTACAATATAGTATGACAGGTTCTGTGCCAGGTATTTCTTCAGGACGTAATAGAAGCACCTAGAATGCTTAGCCCCAGTATCACTGCCTTTTCCTAGGTCTTAAAAAGCATTGGTGGGAACTCAGTTGTGATGTTCAACAAAGGAATTACTACGAAAATTTATTCACAATACAAGACCAAATGTAGTAAAGTGGCCAGTGAATGGGAGAAGCAGTGAGTGCCTCAGGGGTTTGTAGGGAGATTAATTTGGGGTGGGTGGTTTATGGGGGCTGGGACTGAATGTCCAAACCCATCCTGACTGATGATCCTCCCAAATTTTATTGAGATTAAATTCTTGGTTTGATGTCCTATAAGAACAGAGTCATAGGTCAGCTTATGCTGGAGAGCATTCTCACTTTAGAGTTAAGGCTCGGAGAACTGCTTGGATTAATCTTGGGCTATGTGACACTCTGACCCTCTGAACAGAGATTATACTGACATCCTACGCAACTATGAATGTTCCCTTGCTACTCTTTGTGGGACCTTAGAAAATAAATCCTAAGTGAGTGTGACAAGAAAGTCTGTAAAATGATCTGACTATGTTTATTAAAAGGTAGTGAAGTCTCTCTGACCCAAAGATGAGCTCTTTACATCTGGGAAAGAGAGAGTTGGATCCTGCTCTGCTTCATCTATCATGAGCTTCTAGCCGCGGTCCAACAGTTGAATATTTATTACAAGCCGTGATGGAAGAGGCAAGAAGAGCCCAGTTTGATTTTCCAGATCTAAGGCTGTGTTTTGAGCCTTCAAAAAATGCTTTGACTTCGACACTGAGCCAACTTGATTTGGAACTGTCACCACCAAGAGAGAAAATGTCTGGAATACTTGCAGTGTCATTTCTGGGTAGTCTGTCTTTTAGGACTTGTTGTGCCTTATTAAAGAGAGACAGTGAATCCTGTGTGGGACTGGGGACTCTATAAAACCATTAGTGCTGTCATAGCAGGCAGAAAGGAGACCACCAGGCAGAACAGAAGACCACCCAGCACAAAACATGAGCTCCCATTAGCAACGTCATCGAGATTATGTGCTTGTGACATTTGCATTTCAGAATGTTGAGCCACCAAGCATGCTGTAGGATAATTACTGCTTTGTGATGATATTTAGCAATTCTCACAATGTGGACCACCAATTCTGGTTTGGGTTTATTCTTTTTATTAGCAACATCTGAGAATGTCTGTGGTAGAGACATTGGTAAATTTTGCCTGTCCTGTGGCCAAAGGAATGAAAGGAAGAACGACTTAGCTTGTTAATATGGAAGAGTTCAGCAACAAAAAGCCCATGACACATGTCTGAGAGGCTTCACTGAGGCTCTTTAACTTTTTTTTTTTTTTCCAAACAAAGCATACCAGAAGATTTACTACTGCTTCTTAAAGTACACTCGATGTGCAAATGGCCTTGTACTAATTTCAGAGTTTCGGTGGGATCTTTTATCCAACCAAGTTTTCTGGTCACTATTTTTATTTCAGACATACCCAGCTGTTTCTTGGTTTTAAAAAAAAGAAACTGAAACAAAATAAAACACTTTTTTTTTTCTTCTAACGGAAGTCAATGTGGTTGTTCAAGATAAGTTATTTCTTTGTCAAGGAAAATCAGTACAATTTCTCTTCTTTTCTCTCTTCCTGCCTAAATACTTCCTTAACTTTATTTAATGTTATTGTACCCCTCATATGGACCGTCTTGGTCAGATTTTAAAATCTGAATTTGCCAATACTGATCCCATCTGATTTGCTTATTTTCTGATGACAGTTTTGTTGTTTAACTTTTTTTAATTGTAGGTACATTCTTCTTTTGTATTCTCCTTTACTAGGCTGACATTCTGTGGAAGGCTACTTATAGATTTCCCTAGATATTTACAATCCCTTACCCAACTCGATGTCATTCTCAGTTTTATGATTTTAAGCCTTTTACATTCAACTTCTTCCCAAGAAAGTTTCCATTTTCTTTGAGCATTTTAGATTCAAAGAAAATGGATAACTCATCCTTGAATCAGTTACTCAGCATCTTAGCATTTCTGCTGGGACTTACTTAGCTTGAAGATCTTGCCATGAAATTGATTTGACATGTTATTGTCATTATTCATAAAATTGACCATCAGTAGAAGTAACAAGTACCTCAACACTGTTATAAAGAGAGGTTAAATTTTACATCTAATGCGTAAGTCTCTTGACTCAAACATTTTGACAATAATCAGTCAAAATTGAGCTATCTTCCATTGAAACCAATCTCTAGAGCAGTGTTAACAGTAGAGCTGGGAATTTTAACCATTGCAGTCTGTTGCTTGAAGAAGCAACACTGCTGTCTCTGGCAAGATTCTGATTCAATTAGCATTTATTCAGAGGGGATACATCTTCCAAGTCTTCCCAACTTAGCAAGAGTGGAATATGTAGGCATCCTACACAATGCAGAGCTATAAATATTTGATGAACAAATGGTGGAACATTAACATAACTCGAGAAAGCTGTAGCCAAAAAAAGGAGGGGGGCAGGATTGTAAAAGACGTAGATCTTGGAGAAAATTGTCACGAAGCTCAGGGATTGGACAGCTCAGATTTCTGTTTCACCTCAGCATCTGCACAACTTGTCTCTGAACTCACTGTACATGCCATGGTTTCCAGTAACTTATCCCCAATTGAATTCTATCCTGGAATGCTGAGGTTTCCAAATACTAAATAATTTACCAGTTCTGGAATGAGCCTCCAGATTTCTCAGCAATCTACCCAAGTCTCTTCTGACCATCATCTCACCGGTATTGTTATAGGAAATTCTGAGTTTCTCAAGTTGGTAGAGAAACTCTTTGGGTTTACTTATGTGAGTTCGTCTTCCCTGTCACCCAGGACATTTCTCTACTTTCCCATGCCCTGCATAATTCTCTAATCCCTGGGGGCTGATCTATCCATTTCCTGGGGGGTAGACCCTTAGCCCAAATGTCTGTGATTGTGAAGACTCCCCCTAGGGTCTAGGAAGGTGGGCAGAGGTCGTTGTTGGTGCCCGGTGCACACAGTTTGTGTCTCAGGAGAAGAATCATAGACAACAATTAACTCAGCATTTGTCAAAAGCACTGGCACATCAACATGTCTTTTAGCTCCCCAAAGATTTGCCTTCTGCTTTGCTAACCTCAGGATACTGGCCAGCCACATGCAACCGCTGCCAAGCCCATCCGGCTCATGGGCTGCTGCACTTGACTATCTGGAAATCATTCTTTCACTCACTTGGGAGGTTCTGGGGCCTCTTTATTTCCTCAGAAACAAGGCCCACCCAAATGATTCCAAGAGCACATTGCAGCACAGTCTCCACAGGCGGACAAGCTGTGAAAGTTGGAAATGTGCAGCCCCTCCTTCCCCATCCAGGGCGGTACATTCTTGACCCAACCACAGAGGTTTACAGCCTCCCAAGACCTTTCTCAGGAGAGGCAATAGAACCCAGCCTCAGGTTTAGTTAAGATGAATGATTAGGAAAATCTGTAGCTACCGAGAAGGAGGTTCCCAGTTGAGTATCAGCAGTGACCCCGGAGGTGAGGGTTTGCCTTTTTTCCATCTGTTGTCAGGAATAACGGAAAGAAGGAGAGGACCCCGGTGCGCCTCTCAAGTGCTCAGCACCATTTCTCAGCACTGCCGACAGGGCACCGGCTAGAGGATGAGGCTTCCTTTCCACTTCCCTTCCTTGGTGGGCTAGCCACAAGGAGAAGGAAAATAGAAGGGGAAAATGCCTCAATGTTGAGGTCGTTTCCAGGTCGGTGCACGAGCACTTCCTCTTCCCCCATGGTCCTGCACGAAGACGTCCATCAGCTGGACGCCGACTTGATGGTAAATCCCATCTTTCACATGGACTTCCCCTTCTGATCTCAGATCGAAATGGCCGTTCTTTATCAAACAGATAAAATAAACATATGAAAACATGATCGATAAAAAACAGAAATTGAGTGAAAATAAACTTACACTCTATTGTTCTTTTTTTGTCTCCTTTCATTGCTTCCTTTCCAGTCTCTTTATCAGAAGCAAACTTCAGTACAGACTTTCTGGTTTACATATCTAACGACATCACTTTCTTGCTGTCCAGTCTCCAGTGGCTTGCCACCATCGGCGGCAGGTAGCCGATGGTCTTCGTGCTGCTGCTGCTGCACACGGGGACGCGAGCCTTGCCGATTCATCCCAGCTCCCCGAATCCTTACGCACTTTCCCCGAGTCCTGTCTCACAGGCCACCTTCCTGGCTTGGAACGCCTCCTTCCACAGGTCTGCTTCCGAGCTGCTACTTCAAAGTGCAGCTTGAACGTCACCCCCAGGCATGAGCCCTCCCCAACCTTCCCTTGCCCGCGGGCGGAGTCAGGCCTGCTATCTTTGCAGGGTGGAATCAGATATGTGCTTCTTTGTAACATGCTGCAGCATTGTTTCGTTCCTGCTAGTTTTGCTGTTGCATCCTTCCCTCGCACATCTTCTTCCCCAGGAGCCCGGGGGTTCCTTTGGAGCAGGACTTCTACGCAATTGTCGCGATTGTGGGCTCGTTACACTGTTGCAGAATGAATGGAGGGAAATTGAAAAGATAAGTAGACAGTATATGTATACGTGTGTGTACATATATGTAATCCATTTCATAAATTCGTATAACTTAAACATGCTTTCTCCTCCTTTTTTGTCCCCTGCATAAAAATAGTAGCGTCCGTCTTCTTGCCATAAAAATAGTAGGGTCCGTCGTCTTGCCATAAAAATAGTAGCGTCCGTCGTCTTGCCCCCTTCTCCTTGTCCTTATTTCTCAACTTTATCTTCTTGGAGAAGATGCACCACATTACACACATTACATCCATGGCCGCGTTCCTCTGTCAGAGCTCCAGAGACCTCAGGGGCTGCCTAGCTGCCCTCTCTCCCGGCTGCTGCTCTCCCTGGGGTTTGTGGTCTCTTTGGGCCTGGGGTAGAAGTCATGTCCCTCTAGGGCCAGTCATGGGTTATTCCAGCCTCCATCTCTGTAAATCTCTTCATTAAATGTCCTTGCCCCGTCGACCATGCTCCTGCCCACCTGCTCTGTGGCTGGTGCCGGGCCCACTGGCGGACTCACTGCTCACCAACCCTGTTATGTATAAACTGAGAATATTAACTGCTTCCTCTTACTCACATCTCGCAGATAACAATGGGAGTCAGGAGCGATGTCTTGAACAGGCTCCGTGATCTGGGTTAGAAAGCGCCTGCCCTGAAGTCGAATTCACATCTTCAATCTCTGTTTCCTGTTCCACGTCTGTTTCCCATTCCGACGGCAAACATTCACTGAGCACGGCTTGTTCCTCATTCTTATCTTCGATTTGAGATCTTATCTTTCCCCTTTTCGTGGGAAAATTCTTAGACCATAAATCAGAGACCATTGATTCCTGGCCGTGGAAAGTGCTGGGCCCTAGTTTCCCTATGTATGCCATGGGAAGGGCGGCCTCCCCCTGCACAAAGCCGCGGAGTGAATCAATAAAGCAATTTCGGGAGTAACTTATGACAGTCCTATTTACTGCTCCTTGTATGGTTTCTGCTGTTTTCATGTTCTTAAACTGTCCATCTCTTTCCTCCATAGTGCATCTTTCTTAACATTTTTTTCTTCCTGCTTTTTAAGTTTCCTTCTCTTTCCGTAATTCTTTCCATGTCCCTCTTCTGCACGTGCCATGCTTTTCATGGAAGTCTTCAAAATGCTTCTTGGGAAACATCTTAAAGGATGATTTTTTCCCCCCTTTGGAAAAAAAAATGCACATTCAAGGGAAATTTAAACATGTGCCTGGGATCAAACAGATGTATAACTTACCTTTAAGGGAATTGTGATTTTTGAGAATAAAGTCCATAATGACCATCAGGAATCTCCTAGGGCCTGAGTATTCTCTTCTCCTCATGCCGCTCTTATAATTAATGGTCTAATAACATGCCTCAAGTGTTGTCCTTTTCCTGTTTCTACTTATTCTTGGTTCTTCTTAATTTTATTTGCTTAATGATTTATTTGTTCAATTTTGAACGCCAGACATTCGCATGGTGCTGTATTTCAATGAAAGGCATGGTTCTCCCTCCCAGGGAGCAAGCAGTCACATGGGGGTGGAAAGGAACATAACCAGAGGAGCATCTGGTAATTACAAGCCATATTAGGGAGAACACATGACTGGATTTTGGTCTGATTTGTTCCCTGAGGTATTCACAGCATCAAAGAACAGTGCCTTGGACATAGTAGGTTCTCATTAAATATCTATTTAATTTATGACTGAATTTTGATTTTAAAAATGTTGAACAGGAATTAGTTAGAAGGAATGGAGTGAAGGGTTGGGACAAGCAAAAGGAACAGCATACACATATTTACAATCCCTTTCCCAACTAGAAATCATTCTCAGCTTTATGAGAATAGAATAGAAATAATAGGCTTCAATTATTAGAATAGAATAGGAATAGAAAGCATAGTAACTATGGGAAACTGAAGTTTCTGTTTGTCAAAGGCTGAGAATGGGGGATGGATATGATGAGAGTTGATCCAATAAATCAAGGTAACCCTTAATAATGACCACCAATACTAGTACCTCCCACGGATCGGGACCCTTACATACATTATCCTAAAACCTTAAAACAAGACTGTGAGAAAGATTATTCAGACTCCTTTGTTCATTTCAACCTGAGTTTCCCAAAACACAAATGGTGATGTTATCTGAGAATTGCAGCCATACGCTCCCCTGCCGACAGACAAGATGATGAGGCCCTCGGACTTGAATTCAGCTGCCTCTGGAAAGAAGCACTCAGGGTTAGGAGTGTTCTTTCAGCTGCTTTCAGAGTCTCCTTCTTTGGGAATAAATTCGAGAAGGCTCGAGACAATAAATGATCTCGAGCTCTCAGTTGTGGTGCAGTGTTTCATGGAGCAGTTGGGTGCCAAATTTCAGTAGAATGTGGAATAAGTCACCGGGGAAGTTGAACTGAAGCACAACTCTGCTGAGAACAAAGACCCTGGGAAAACACTATGTTCTGTGGCTGCCCCATCAAAAGGTGTGAGTTTTGGAGTGGGCAAGGCCAAAACAGCAGAAATTATGGCTATTTTAAATTCTAAAAAGTTTCAAGTTAGTGGTTGGAAATTTACACTAGGGCTTAGCATGAAGAGGTTCCAAGAATGCTAGACTTTTTGTGTTGGAAAGGATCTGACAAATGCTGTAGACTCACTTCCTTGTTTTATAGCCGTGGAACCAGAGGTCAGAGACGGTCTGTATCTCCCAGCTGTGCATGGAGGGCTGCGTCCTCTCTGTACGGTGTATCTCCCGATAATTCTTAGGTGCTCCTTTTCTGCTATGAGACGCTCCCTTTAATAATAGGGTACACAGAATTGTATCACTCTTGTTTAATGGGTGACTTGCCAGTCAGTTGTCCATTTAAAAGACAATTAATTCATAACTCCTTTAAGGATGTGGAAAAACTCCATGGAGGAAGAAGTAAACTCCGCACAATATTCTTCTGTCTTGGCATTATTGCCATTTCTGTTATTTTTATTTAATAATTCATATAATTCTTTTCATCTAAGGAGCTCCAAATACTCTGCCCACATATGTGCCTTAATTGTTCTGCAACATGTAGCAAGTATTATTAATACATTATAAGTTTAAGAAACCAAAGGTCAGGGAGAGTGAGTTACGGGCTTACCTTCGGGTCCTGTAGGAATCACAACCAAAATTGAGTTCTGAAGAATTCTGACTAACATCCAAGGTCACTGTTACCCAGGACTTGTGCTTAGAGGGTCTGTGTGCGATGGAAAAGCAGACTATAAGGGCCTCAAAGAGTGCCTGGAGAATCCCTGAAAAGCTTTGCAATCATCCCTCCGTAACTAAAGACTGAGCTTTTTTACAAGAGAACATCATGAAGCGACTGCTGGGGTGCGTGATGCGGTGCTTTTCTCCGTCATCACTGACTGGGAAGCTTGAACGGGACCAATGAACAAATAGGAGCACCAGGGCTGATGGAAGCTGATATGGGAGCATCTGCTACAGTGACTGGCAGCGGGCCGTTCGCTGAACGGTTACTGATGGAGAGAAGGAAAGGGAAGGAGGGCGGCTGGGAGGCAGGAAGGGCTTTTGCACCAGCCTCTGAAACAGAAAACAGACCCCAAATTCAGGGGGCTTAGTATCCCAAAGAGAATAAAGATGCAGTATTTGGGCCTCTTCAAAATATTCTATTTGCAGAATTTGTGACTAACCCTTGGAGTGAAGTTTTGAGTTTAATTTCAAGGAATATTTGAAAAACCTGTTTTGTTGAGGTCTCTTGTCTTGTATTTGCATAACTGAAGTAACTTGGCCTTTTGACCAAAACTGTTGCATAAGAAATCATTTTGTATGTAAATGTGAAAAAAAAGTGTGAAGCAGAGCTGAGTGCAAACACTTCATGAACAGAGTGTGGGGAGAAAGGAAACTCTTCTCAAAAGAGAAATCTCTGTTGGCAAATCCTTTTTGTTATTAAAATTATTGAACTTAAAGATAATGTGTTCTATAAACCTTCGGTAAAAGTATTCTGTAATTGTAAAACTCATAGCACATAATCTTCGAGGAACTAGGGTTTTGTTAAGATATTTTATTAATTTTTAAAGTTTAAAAAAACATATGTACTGGAGACAATGATAGATGATAGAAATATCTTTCTGTGCTGTGTGAGGAAGTGTCAGCGTTGTGGCAGGATGTTTTCTCAGAGAGAGGGTTTTTCTTTTTTAAGATTTTACTTACTCATTTAACAGAGAAAGAGACAGAGAAGTAGGAGGCGAGGCAGAGGGAGAGGGAGAGGGAGACTCCCCACTGAGCCGGGAGCCAATGTGAGGCTGGAACCCGGGACCTGGGATCAGACCTGGGCAGAAGGCAGAAGTTTAACCATCTGAGCCACCCAGGTGCCCCCAGAGTGAGTTTCTAGAGCACACCTCGAATCCAACATTCTAGCACTACCGATGTGTTCCTCAAGAGGCCGAATTTCATAATGAAATAAAAATGCAGACTCCTTCAGCTAAGTCTCTTCGGGGCCCTTCCCTGGCTGCCTTTTCTGTCTTTGGAAACTTCCCACCAGGAAACCTTGGTTTAATGCCTGTCTCTGAAGTTCCTCTTCTGTCGTCTTGTCTGCCCGGAGTCCTCTCTGCCCGCCGCCCACCTGCCTGCCCCCCACGCTGTGCCAATCTTCGTCATTAAAACCAAAAATTTCCATTTGTGATTCAAATTCTGGACACGTGCCACCTTCTTCACAAAGACCCTCCCCATCACATTTACTAGGCAATTCACTTCTTTTCTGGAGCCCCAAAGTCGTTCCCAATCAGAGGCGCGCGGGGGCGGGGGGAGAACGTGCCATCAGGTATCCTCCTCTGTGTAGACTTTTCTTCCTTCTTTTTTTTTTTTTTTAATATTTTGTTTATTTGAGAGAGCGCGAGCGAGCAGAGTGAAAGAGAGAGCATGAGCAGGAGAGGGACAGAGGGAGGGAGAGAAAACTCCCCACTGAGCAGGGAGCCCAACTCACCCGGGGGCTCGAACCCAGGACCCTGAGATCATGACCGGAGCCAAAGGCAGACGCTGCACTGACCGAGCCGCCCAGGCGCCCCGTGCATACTTCTCTTATCTCTGCCACTGGAATATTAAGGCAAAAAAACGGACTTGTTTGTTCTTAAACTACCTACAGTGCTTTACACAATGCTTAGTACACTTGAAGCCTTAGTGACTATTTGAAGACTTGATAAGTCTGAAAAAGCCACTCTCAGGACATCACAAAACCTGTACTTTCTTTCCTGCATGATGACGATTAAAATGAAAATAAGAGCTGCTGACTTTTCTGGAGCTTGAGCGCCGGACCGTGCTATGTGAGCGCTCCGTATCTACTCCTGCCTGGACGTGCACCGACCTGGCTTCCATCACCATTTTCATTTTACTGACGAGGGGGCTGAGGCGAAGAGGTTAGGGAATTTGCTCAAGTGACACAGAACGAAGGCCCCAGGAGAGGACTGGGATTAAAACCCACGCAGTGTGGCTCCGGGGCGCTCCCTCCATATTCTCCACCAACGTGTCACTGCTTCCAGCCTCGCCCTCGTGTCCCACATCCATGCGGCCTTGTGGGGCACCTTCTTTCCCAGCCTGTGAAAATATTCTGTCTCTCCGGAGAAGACCGCGCGTGTTGCCGTTCCCAGCAGTGAGGGAGACTTCGGCCATCCACAAAGAGAGCCACAGTGTCTGCCTGATAAAAGCCATGATTTTCCAGGCTGGCTCTGAGCTTGGCTCCCCCGAGAAAATGCAGGCAGACCCTTGGCAGCGGGGCTCCCCCTGACTCCGCAGCGTTGGGCTGTGTTAGTGTTGGCAGTGGGGGACGCTCTGCTTCCTCCCCATTCCACGAACTGTCACATCAGCCTCTTTGATCCTCCCAGGGTCGTAAGTGTGCCAAAACCGTTTCTCCACGTTCTTGCTCTGTTTCAGATAATTGCCAGAGAAAACGCTGAGGTCGGTAATGACCAAGGCAGGGAAACACTGCTCCCTGCACGGTGCCCCGTTTATATATGGCATCCTCAGAAGGGCTCCGGAGTGGAGGCATTGCTTATTTTTATTGCCCCAAAGCCATGAAAGAGAAAAAACGGGAATGGACAGAAATTGATACATCTGGAACAAGAGCCAGGCATGATTTACTCACATTTTTACCTGACCTGAAATTGCTTATTTAGAAAAAAGAAACATTATAAAGTCTCAGGAAAATGTCATGAATCAGCGCCAGCATGATTTCACATTGGGGCTCCATAAACTTTTTTAAGCAAAGAAACTGTCCAGGAAAATCAAATGAGCCAAAGGTAGTCTTGCCACGAGACCATCTCCATAGCAACGGCTTCACAGAGGGCTGCCTTGGGTGGCGGGTGGCACAGGCTCGGGAAATCAGTCAGGGCTGGAGCGGATGGAAACCTGCTGGGTCACTTGAGGTTGTCCTTATCAGGGCACAGGGTGAGCACTGGTTTGGGAAAGTAACGGACAAGAGACTTTCACCAAAACACTGCTTTATTGCCTCAAAAATTGTTTTGAGCTAACCACATATGACATCACTGAAACATACAACTACAGGAAGTTAGAAGAGGGAAAAAAAAACCAGTTGATTAAAGCCTTCCAGCCTGCCTTAATGGCTCCCTTACCTCGTGTGTTCTTGGCACTTAGTAAGGGATATGAGCACAGTTAAGAAGCAATTAGATAATAAATGCTATTCTTATAGCTACCAGCTGGAGGAGACTTTAGAGACCATCAGTTTTTTTTTTTTTTTTTTAATTAACTAAACTCCAGACTTTATTTGAATTTCATCCGTTTTCCCATTAAGGTCCTCTTTCTGTTCCGGGCCTCGATCCAGAACAGCACACTGCCTTTGGTTGTCATGTCTCTCCAGTCTCCTCTGATTTGTGAGTTTCTTAATCTTTGCCTCTCTTGTTTAAAGATTTTATTTATTTGAAAGTGAGAGAGAGAGCGAGAATGAGCAGGGGGAGGAGAAGAGAGAAAGGAAGAAGCAGGCTTCCCACTGAGCAGGGAGCCTGACGGGGCTCGATTCCAGGACCCTGGGATCATGACCTGAGCTGAAGGCAGACGCTGAACCGACTGAGCCCCCCAGGGACCCCAACCTCTTTTTTTTTTTTTTTTTTTTAACTGAAGTACAGTTGACCCGCAATGTTACCTTAGTTTCAGTCAGTCCTTTGTTTTGTTTGTTTAACACCCGGTACAGTCCTTAGGAGGACCGGCGAGGGCTCCCTTAATGTCCTCCTCCGAGTTTGTATGATGTCTCTCTCACCAGTAGCCGGCAGTTAGGTGTTTTGGGGGAGAGAATAGAGGCAAAGTGCTTATCATAGTATGTTGTGAGTACATGATAGTGCAATTATATTGTGAGTACATAATAGTGACATTAATTTCCAACCCTTGGTTAACATCGAAGTTGCCCGGCTTCCCCGGGGAACGTAACTGTTTTCCTTTCCCTATTCAGTTCTGTTCTGGAGTTGAGTCACTAAGACTAGACCCATCTCAGGGAGCATCTGGGTGGGAAGGGGAACTGTTCTTCATGTTTGGGAGGGGGAACATCTACGTATATCTGAAATTTTTCTGTAAAAAAGATTTGACTCTTCTCCCCTATATTTTTTATTGAACCATTTATCTCATCAAAATGCTCTCATGTAGATCTATTTTGTATTTGGGGCTATAACCCAAGGTCAGAGTTTGCTTCGTTGATCAAGTGGCTCCAAGTTCAACCATCGTGTGCACCTTCAGGTGGGCTTCTGGGAGCTCAGACCCGTCCCCCGCGGTGTGCTTGCCGGCCACTCCCCCTGTGCCGCTGCAGGCGCTCCAGGTTCATCCTCTGTTCTACCTGCCCGCGCTCTAGCCATGGTCATTGCCCCAAGGAGCCCTAGGTTTTCTTATTCAAAAATGATATCTAGAAATCAGAGAGGCCATCAGTTTTTAACTTCTTCATGGGTCAGATAAGGAAGCTGAGATGTTAATGGGGCAATATGTGACCCAGAATCCGTTACCACCTCGGAGGCACGCAGCAACTCAAACCTGGCTGCAACACCTGGTTTGCTGGTCTGTCCTTTCCTTGGGTCTTTGTCCTGGTGTCTGTGCTTTCCCAGTGAACTCGTGCTGTATGCTGGGTATACCGTATATTTTCTGCTGCCTGTGAAATCTCTGTCGTGCCTTCTACAGAGTCAACAACAGAGCAGTTAAATGCACGAGTTGACTTTCGGCAGCATCTTCATTCAGCCTGACTCTTCTCCGTCCAGGCCAGACCCTCATTAACGCTCGCTCTGGACAACTGCAGTTTCCGCCGATACGGTGGTTTCCTTTCTCTCTTATCCATCCTACTCACTGTTGCCAGATTGAAGATAGGAAGGCAGAGCTTTCATCGTCTCTTACCCGATACCATTGTATAGGATAAAACTAAACTCCACAACATTCTGACTCACTCTCCTCTTTCATTTCTCTCAAATCCTGAGCAGTCTCCTAAGAGCATCTTTGCAGACATGACTCATGAGGTGCGGCGCGGGAAACACAGCCCTTCTCCGCTCTTCTTTACTGTGACCAGTCCCACCTTTCTGCCCCCGACTTTCCAGTTTTCTTGCTTGTCCCAGAATAAGCCCCCCTTTCTCTCACAGGTTTTAGCCAGTGTTCCTCTGGAGTCGTGCTCCATTAATTATCGTCTTTGAGGCTGAAGTTTCTCCTCTTTCCTTTTCGACTGGCTCATTGCACGGACCATGTTTATAGGCTAAATTATTTCTCATCCTAAAACACATTTAAAAGCCTTCCTTTGCTCTTTCTTCTTTACAGCACGTTCTTTGTTCCTGCCATTCACCCTCCTGTAAATCAAAAGAAAAAGTCTCCGCTCACAGCTTTGACATTTCTACCTACTCTCGGCCAGTCGACTTCTCCTACCCGGATCCAGACTTCCTCTCTAACCAGCTACAGGATCCAGAATGGTCTCTTAGAGTGTGTAATTGTTCCTTCAGCCGTGGTCACAGCAGGAAGCCGCACACTGAGGGTTTAATTTTAATGAAGTGGACTTTAGTGAAGTCAAGAAGCCCTGTGGGGAGGTTGAGGGAGCTAGCCTGGGTGGTGAGGGAGCCTGGGACTGGCCAGAGCAGGAGCCAGGCCTGAAGCAGTGAGGGAGAGGAGCATGATGGGAAATGAACAGGCGCTCTGGCCGTCTGATAGGAACCCTGACCCTCAGCCTCTGCCAGAGCCACCGGCCAGCAGGAGAGAGAGGAGAAGCAATTCCTCCCTTCTCTCTTCTCTTACCCTCTCATGTCCCGCTCGCGTCTCCCGTGGGTTAACCCCAGCTGAACAGTGGGCAAGAAAAGCTTAAGTAATATGGTTTGTAGGTGTCAGTTTTCTAGCGGTTGCAGAGCTGGGCAGAGAAGGGTGTGTAATGGATTTGCCGGGTTGCAGGGGAGGGAGTGAAAGGCGTAACCGGCATACTTACACTTGGGAACATTTTTCTGGCTCCTTCTTCAAAGTTTTTCTACCCTCTGAGATCTCTAATGCTGCCTCCTGGTTCCTTTCTGTGATGCGTACAGTGGCGCTCCGATGTGGAGAGCATCACGCTAGACACTGGGGCTCTCTGGTGGTGAAAAGGCAGGTGCTGTCCCTTCCTTTTGGGGACCCTTGTGTCACAACCATTCCTTTCAGTCTGCTCCACCAACCCCTCTCTCCTCCCCATCATTTAATATTGGCCTTCCCCAAAATCTCCTCCTGGGCTCTCCTCTCTCAATGGAGCGAGATTCACCCCAGGGCTTTTGTTCTCGCGTGTGTGCATGCAAGGACTTCCAAATCTATATTCTGAATTCAGCCCCTTTGGCTTAGTAGCGAAGGATTCTAGACTTCTCTGTACCGGCTGCAATTATTTTACTCATCTCCGCGATTCCCTCACACTGCTTACGCTCCTCCCACCCTGAACGCATCCCACTGTTTGTTTTCTTAATTTAATCTGTTTTGTTCCTGGATATATCTCAAGTACCCATGAAAGTATCTGACACATGGTAGGCCTGCACACATTCACTGACTCACATCTGAACCTCTTCCACGGGATCAGATGACTCTCTACTCCCCAAACCTACGACCTTGCTTATTTCTGTGCGTTTGTTCCCATGAGCTTTCTTGCGTCGTCTCCACCAGCCGTAAGCCAGTGCTCCTTCGAGACTGAGCTCGCACGGCACTTCTTCTGAGAGCCCTCTTACGTACCACCCAATGGGAATGAAAACCACTTCTCTTCTGTACTGTCGCTACCCCTCGTCTATATTTCTGGCTCAGCATACTGTTATGCCATATGTTTTAGTTAAATGTATATATATTTCCTCCTTTCTAGCTTTATTGAGACATAATTGACACGTAAACATTACATATATTTAAGATACACAATGTGAGGTTTATACATTGTGCTATGATGACTCAGTCAAGCTAATTAACAACCATCACCTCACAGAGTTGTGATTTTTTTACAACAAGAACACTTATGACCACTCTTAGCCAGTTTCAAGCATACGATACAGTACGGACTGCCGTCATCACCCGTGCATTCGATTTCTGGAACTCGTTCCTCCTGCATAACTGAACCTTTGAATCCTTTGATGAACAGATGTGGGACTTCTTATCTCCTCTCACACCCCTAAAGTTAACCAGGTGACCTATGCATCACCCTTTCTTCCCTGTCTTTCCGCAAAGCCTATCAGAGCGTTTTGTTAAATTTGAGACGATAATGGGCTTCTGGGTGGCTCAGTCGGTTAAGCAACTGCCTTTAGCTGGGGTCACGATCCCGGAGTCCTGGGATCGAGTCCCACATCAGGCTCCCAGCTCTGCGGGGAGTCTGCTCCTCCCTCTGACCTTCTCCCGTCTCGTGTTCTCTCTTTCTCTTTCTCTCTCAAATAAATAAATAAAATCTAAAAAAATTTGAGAAGATAAGAATTAAGCTATTGCCCAAGTCTACAAATTAGTCTCTCTCAGTCATTTAAGATACTGGCTCTCTGTCTCTAGACATTATTAATGTGCGTAAAAATTCCAGGTGCCTCCTTTGTAGGAGGAGTGTCTGTTGCATCTTTCATTTCGTAAAGAGTTGCAGAAGGTGTAAAGCAAGCGTCAGATAGCACCAGCTGGATGGCTTCAGGCTCTGCAGTTCGTGAGCCCTCAGCTAGAACGGCCTTCCAGACCTCCAGCCCCACGATGCTCTACCAGCGGAGCCGCGCTCTGAAACTTGTACGACCCAGCCTCAGGAAGCTCAGCCCTGCTGGTGGGAAGCCACTCTGCTCCCAGCTCCGCATCGTTAGGAAGGCTGACAGGGGGAAAACAATATCCAAGAGATCCAGAATAAAGTTCTGATGAACTTAGAAATATTAAAAGTGCTCATCTCAGCCTGTCTGGGGATGACTGAAGTTTGTTTGTAATCATTCCACTGGCCCTGCTGTTGAATAGCCTTTGAACACACCCCATGAGATGGTCAGCCGAATCCAGGCCGGGCATTAGCAATCCCATTCCGACTTCTTTCCTTACTCCTCCCTCACATAAGGTGAGGACCACACTTCCACTTCTCTCTGATTTTCGGTCTTTGCTCCTGATGTGCAGCAGGTGACTGTAAAGACCAGAATGCCCATGTAGCTGTAAGGTGTCTCTGTAGGCACATTCACTCCTCTGACTTCTAGAATATGAAAATCCTCTACTTCTGTGAGGCTGCAGGAAGCTAGAAATGAGAACCATAGCCTCCCATGAAAAACTGTAAACTTCCAGTTTAAAAAATTGGTTGATAAAGAAGTAAAGACAGTGTGATTTTACACTGGCCAACTCTTTGCCAAACCCATTTACTTTTCTTCTTGGGCAGGTGGTTAGAGTCTGCTTGTTAGGCTCTGCCAAATCTATGTCTTAGAACTGGCTTTGAACCCGTGGATTCTGAGTGGTAATAATGTACACTCATTCTGTGCCTGGCAATAAAATTTCTTGTGCTTCAACCTCCATGATTTTTTTTTTTTTTTCTGCACAGCTTGATGTAGGTGAACATGGTAACTTGGGAGCCACATGTTAAAGATAGCAGAGCCACAAGACAAAAAGATTCTGAGTCCTGGAATCACACCTCTTTGAGACATGGCATGGCAAATTGCTATCACTTCTGAGGTTACAGAAACTGATGTTATCTTAACCAAAAAAGAAAAAAGTAGAATTGAGGGAAGTTAAGTTAAGAAACAAAAGGGTGGGCTAAATGGTATAAGGATTATACTACAGGCTCATATACTTTGGATCTTTTTCTGCATTAGCCGACATAGTTGAAGCAGCTGTTTATGCTAAGTTCCTCCAGGAAGCCAGACAGCTCACTGGTAATAAAGTATAAGTCATCCCTTTAGTAATTTGTTTTAGGCGTGATGACTCATGGCCAGCAATGGAGGAAAGGCGATTCAGTGACATAAACACGCAGTCGTGAGTCTGAGGCCAAGCAGTGTAATCATACCTAGGAAAGAAATATTCCTCTAAAGGAAACAACTTCCAGAAATGCATTGATTCCATTCATTTTAACTTTTTCATTGTGGTGAGAATCAGCTTAATGCCTGGAAATTATATTGATTCAAACATGTCCATTCCGGGAAAGGTATTTGCTCTTCATTTCCTTAAGTAAATCTTTTTTGGGAAAGTTATCTCAGGTCAAAGGGATACGTTGCCTCAAACTTTAAGTCAAGTCCCTTTCCAGGAGGCAGAAAAATACTTAAAATTTTCAGGTAATGGGTTTTTCCAGACTCCAGGCAGGAAGGATTTCCAAAATTTATAGTGGATCTGAGTTGCATATTGTACACAGCATTCTTCTAGCTGCTTTTTCCCCAAAAATGATGAGATCTAGTTTTGGATATGACACTCAATTAAGTTTTCATTTTGCCCTTCAAAAAGGTTATCTAGAACTCCGTATTGCAAAGAATTGGCAAAGAGGTATTCTAGTTGCACCAGAATATGTGAGATAAAAGTGGGGACTTTACAAAGTATTTTGAGATGAAATCTACTGAAATCAATTTCATCCATGAGATAAAATGTAAAAGTCAATATGGATTACTGGCCAAGATTTTTGATCTCGCCTTCTGGAATAGTAGGTACATTTGCTGACTTATGCTGAGTGCCTGGCATATACTATACTGGTTTATAATCTTTCCAATCTCAGAATCAGCTCCAGACCACTAAGACAAAGCTACTCGCCAAGGCTTTCATGTGAACAGTTCCCAAGTGTGCTGTGTATAGTGTGGCCAAGAAAATGTGGTGACCATTCTCTGGAGGACTGACCTAATTTCTTCATGAAAGGCCTTCTGTATGATCAAATAATCAAATAGTGATTAGTTTTGAGTAGCTCAAATATATTTACTAACTTCCTTCTATATACCGAATTGAAAATACAGACTTAGATTTGTGCCAATACAAGTAATAATAACGAGAGGGAAACGGACACATGCTCAGTGCCAGGTGCCATTCTCACTGCTTATCCCTAATGTGAATTAACTTAAACAATAAAAAGAAAAATTTGGAGTCACATATGTAATAATTTAAGGCTTTAACTTAGCTTTAAAAAGGATGCTAAAGCAAGCACTTTAATCTTATTCCTCACTATGACAGCCAGGATTTCTATAAAAATGTGTAGAAAATTTGGTGTCATAAACGAACTGTTTTTGAAGCAAATGTAGTTGGTTCTTCAGGACCATCTGGAATTTGGGGACCAAATACTACTTCCACATTATTATTGTTATTATTATTGTTGGTGTTATTATTAATTACTACTAGCAGTAGTAATTTTTGAGTAAATTTGAGTAAAAAATTTGAGTAAAAAAAATTTGAGTAAATCTTTTACTCAGTGATTTCTATGACCAGGTACTGGACTTCAGTTTTTTACTTTAGTTTTTCATTTATCTCTTTGAACAATGTTTTGGGATAGATACGATTTTTGTTCCCATACTCTACTAAGTTATTTGTCTAAGATTATGTAACTTCTAAGTGGGAGGTCTTAAAATTCAATCTAAGCAATCTTAGGGTATAACATAGAATGAGATTCAGTGACTATTTGATATTCTGAAAAGTATCTTCATACTGGTAAAATCAAAGCTCTGGAAATTCTTTTAACACTAGGAAATGAAGTAGCTTAGCTATATCTGGTTGACTTTTATGAAAGATAAATATGGTCAGATGCAAGTAGTCCAGGGAAGTATGATTCTTTTGCTTTGTTTTATAATAAACACAAAATGGAATTTCTCTTCTTCTCTATCTTAAGACATATGATTTTAAAATATTGAGTAATTATAGTTCTAGGAAATTGATGGACAGTATGATCTGTAAACCTATCAAATGCAAAAACGTAGAACGCCTAGATAAAATATGGCATATTTCAAGCATTCAAATGTTCTCTTGAAGTCATAGCTGAGAATGGAAAATCCACAGTTGCCAGAATCAGAAGGAAGACTGAAAACCACTGGGGAAAGGAAAAATGGTAGAATGTGTATGGTGTGTGCCCCTAATTATACCAGGGACATAATTTCTATCATCCTTACAGAGATGGATGCTGATGCCTTGGAACCATATAAAACAGGGAATTAAAAACAAAGACCATCTGAACAGATCCAGAGCTTAAAAAGGCTTGCATCTTTAATTAAAGGATAGAATAGAAAAAAATTACCATAGATATACAGACATGGCAAGGAAGTCTCTCCTGATAATTTGTAAATATGTTACTTTTTCTGGCAGGTGTTTGAGATTTAAAATTGTATGTTACGTGATCTAGAAAACTCTAGCCCTAGAAAATAATAGTAAAATTGATCGATGGCTAGTAATACTCCTGGGTCACTTGACAGATGCAAGTGACTCGGGAATTCCATCCACAGGTACAAAGGATTCTTAGGAGGAAAAAAAATACCCATCCTATTTAAGGATGCACTCCTATTAAAAATTACAGAACACCGAAAGAAACAGTCTGGTGTGAGTGAAAAATAGCAAATATGGCAAACAGCAAGCTTGGAATCCCTGAGAACTTGAGATAACTAGACAATAATATGACTTATAGAATGACTATGCTAAGCTTTGTGCAGTGGCAGTATCATAGCCAATGAGGTTTAGCTGAGGTGTGATTATTGCTAATTAAAATGACTATGCTATAAGTATACAAAAATAAGTAAAAGTCAAATAAATAAGTAAAGCATGAAAAGAAACTGACAACTGAAAAAATTCAAGAAAAAATTTTAAGTTATTGAAATTTAAAACTCAATGAACAGTTTAAACAACAGACAAGAGGTATCTGAAGAGAAATGAGTAGCATGAGAAATAAGAATACTTCTAAAATGTAGCACAGATTGATAATTAATGACACACAAAAAATACATGTACATATAGGAAATTGAGAGACATGGAAGATAGAATGAGAAGGTGTAGCATTTATTTCATTGCAGTGATAGAAGAAAAAAAGAATGGAGAAAGTGTTTCAAAATATTCTGGAATCAATGAATATATTGAATTCTCACATCTAAGCTTCACAATAACTTTCAACAAATGAATAAAAATAAGTCATACCTGTACCTGCTGTTGTGAATTTGCAGAACACCACAGACAAAGACCAAATCCTTGAAGCAACCAGATAGAAAAGACAGATTATCTACAAAGCAATAGCAATTAAAGTGCTTCCATAGCAACAATAGAAGTTGAAAGAAAATGCAAAATTCTTAAAGTGCTGATGGAAAATGACTGCCAAACTAAAATCTTATATAATAGCTAAATATACACAAATAAAAGCAAAATAAAACATTTTCAGTCAAAAGCAGAGATTGTCAAAGACTGTGTGGTAATGGTATAAAGTTGACAAATGGAGGGGGTGGAGTGGCTGGGAGACATGTCCAAGAATTTAAGGAAAGTTGATATGGATCAAGGCAGGCTTATAAAGCAGTGGGGGAAGGTTAAGCAATTCCATCAATGCAAGTTATAAAATTGATCATCTATGTATAAAATTAAAATTAAATTAATCTTATTTTATATAATACACAAAAATAAATTCCAAAACATGAAATCTTTAAAACTTTTTAGAAGAGATTATGACTTGGAAGAGAAAAGAATTTACAAAACACAATTTTAAAAGGCAAAAATCATAAAGAAAAAATTGATAAATCTGATTACATTAAAATTAAAACATTAAGTGTGATACAGATGGAGAAAAGTAATTTGTAACATGTATAATGAATCCTGTACATTAGGATAGTCTAGGTTATGACAGAATGACAGGTCCAGTGCTCCAACAGGTCCAGTGCCTTAAAACAATGCAGGTGTATATCTTGGCCATGTCGCGTGGGCACTGCTAGTCAACAGGGAATGCTACGCACTGCAATTACCCAGAGATCCTAGTTATAGGAGCACCAACATCTTGACTGTTGCCATGAACCATGCTGGATGGAAAGAAAGTTCTGGAAGTTTATACTGGTTGTTAAGTAAATGCTCTAACCTAGAAGTGATCCACACCACTTCTATTCAGAATTCATTTAGCAGAACTAGTTGGATGGTTCTACCCAATTCCAAGGAGGCCAGGAAATTCCATTTTCCATGTGCCCAAAAAGAAAGAACTATATTTCATTATGAGACACTATAGACTATAACACTGACAAAGAATTTGTTGTGTCTGGGTGCCTAGGTGACTCAGTGGGTTGAGCCTCTGCCTTTGGCTCAGGTCGTGACCCCAGGATCCTGGGATGGAGCCCTGCGTCGGGCTCTCTGCTTAACAGGAAGCCTGCTTTTCCTTCTCTCTCTGCCTGCTGCTCTGTCCACTTGCGATCTCTCTCTCCCTCTCTGTCAAATAAATAAATAAATAAAAGAATTTGTTATGTTTATGAAGAATATATAAGTAGCAAATATAAAGTTAAAAGATAAAAAAATTTAACAGGAAAATGAGTACAGGGCATGAAAAAATAATTCTCCAGAAAAAGAAACTCAACTAGCTATTAAACAGATGAAAAAACCTAACAGATGCTCAGCCTAACCGGGAATCAGAACAATTCCAACTAAAAATAAGTAGATAATGTTTAATGCCCACCAGAAAGGCAAAATGTAATATCTGATAACACCAATGAAGGCAAAGATGTGAACTGGGAACCCCACACAGGTTTGGGATTCTACTATAGTACAACTACTTTGTCGAATCATTGCAACATTCAAGTTAAACATTCAAGTATTGACTTGGCAAGTGTACTTCTTGAAGTCCATCCTACAGAAGCTCACACACCTAAGTGCAAGGACACATGCCCAGGGATGATTGTCTTAGCTCCATTTTTAATACCAACAAAGTATTAAAAGTGAAAACAACCTACCAGTTCTGAAATAGGGAAATACGTGCTATGAAACTCCCATATGCTATTGAATCTCAAAACTTAAGTCACAATAAAATAGAGTTTTGTATTTATATGGAATAATTCATCCATTCAAAATTTTTTAAATGGGAACACACTGGGATATCTTTGTTAAACATACAGGGAAATATATGTTTACATATAGAACACCTGTTACATGTTTCTTAAATATACAGGAAACAGAAGCATCATGTGTAAAATAATTGTTACTTTGCAAGAGCAGGGAAGGATGGAGGGATTTTAACATCATCTGAAATAGTTTACATTTTTAAAAATGAAAGACTTGAGGCAATAAACAAAAAATTAGCATGTTTTCTCTTACCAGTGGTACATAAGTGAATACAATATGTTCTGAACCTTCATGTATTTTTTGGGTCTCATAATTAGAAACTAAAAGAAAAGAAGAAATAGTAAGTGCATTTCCAGTCAAGGTGTAAGTTTAAAGTCTCACTCCTCTGCTTCGAAGACTTAGCAACAGTAGATTTCTGTGTGTATACATTTAAAAGGTACAGCTGCTCTTAAAGCAGTAAAACAATGTTAAAACTCTAAATATATTATATATTTTATATATCTATACAGTATTTATTTATATTATTTATGTATTACATATGTTACATATATAAATACATTTTAACAAATGTTAGATATATTTGCTGATAAATAATAAGAAGCAAAACAACAATCAGGAAGAAAGCACAGGCCTGCCAGACTCTGGGACTAGAAACAGCCTCAAAGAAATTTGACTCCTATGAGGTATAAAGAACATAAAGGACCCCATACATGACAAAGGACGAGAGCTAAGCTCACTGTGAGAATTAAGAGACTGACTTCCGTCTAAGATGAGCTTACAAACTAAAATTCTAAAGCGTGTTACAGAAACTAATATTCAATAGTCAACATCAGTCAGTGTATTCAGTATTTGTGATGAATTCACTCTCGACTAAATGAATATAATAAAGCAATTTAAAATGATTTTGAAATAATATATTAAAGATGGATATTAAAAAGAAGGAAATTGAGGCACCTGGGTGGCTCAGTGTGTTAAGCCTCTGCCTTTGGCTCAGGTCGTGATCTCAGGGTCCTAGGATCGAGCCCCGCATCAGGCACTCTGCTCAGAAGGGAGCTTGCTTCCCCCTCTCTCGCTGCCTGCCTCTTTGCCTACTTGTGATCTCTGTCTGTCAAATAAATTAATAACCTTAAAAAAAGGAAATTGAATTTTTGAAATCAAAAATATAATATAGAACAAATATCAAAACAATGAATGAATCTCTGACATGAGGGTATAAAAGAAAATTAGTACAATGGAACATAATACTCAGGAGATCCTCTGAATATTGCCCAGGAATGTCATGGAACAAATTTGAAAGAGAAGTTAGGAGAAATAAAGGGTAGGTTTTGATGATTCAATAATAAGACTTCTGGAAGTAGAGAATAAAGAAAATATGGAGAAGCTATGTTTAAAGTAATATTTGTTGGGAAATTTTCAGCCTTAATTAAAAACAGAGGAGTCCCCAGATTTGAAGTAAACACCAAATTCCAAATAAGAGAAATAGAAATAAATTCTCTCTCGGCATTTTGTAGTTAAACTTCAGACCAGTAAAAAGTAAAGAAAAAAATTTCTAACTGAGAGGAAAGACAATTTATCTACAGAGATATGAGAGAAAATCAAACAATAAGCTCTCATTTGCAACACTAGATATGGAACTACATTAAATAGCCATCTCAAAAAAAAAAATAGCCATCTCATTCCAACCATGTTATCTAAATGATTTTTCTTCAATGAGGAGAAAATAAACATAGTTTGGATATATAAAAATAAAACCTGTCTGGCCTCTCAACAGGTGCTTACTGAAAGAAGGGTCAATGTCAGTTAAAAAAAAAAAAAAGTAAATCCATAAAGTAAAAAGAAAAACTCAAGAAAAAGCAATGAGAAGTGATATCACTGAAATATCTTGGCAAAAATGAATAATCCTTACTCTAGAAAACTTAGAAAATAAAGGTGGAAAAAAATAAGTGTCTATTAGTTTGAGCATCCCAAGACATTCACATTTTATTGTATTTCCTTCCACTTTTTACATCAATCACTGGATTTTGCATTTTTGTATACAATTATAGTAATATTGTATATTAAAGCTTATAGACTGCTATTTTTTTTCACCTGACAGTCTAACAACCATTTTTCTCTATTATCCTATTTTCCTTGTTAACATATCTTTTGAAGGATTTTTCCAATTGCTTTTTTGGAAATTACCTTTTAAATAACTTTTTAATTTGATGTAATTTCAAACAAGAATGAAAAACTTCCAGATTAGTACAAGGAGCTCCCATACATATAACTTCTGAGAACTACAATAAATCGGTTCATCATGTCGGTGCTCAGACATCCTGCAGAAGGGTGGACTCCAAGCTCTTCTGCTCTATGAGGAGGAAGCAGCCCGTTGCCCCAGGAAAGCAGCCACTGCTGCCGAGAGTGGCTTTGGAAGGGGACCGTCTGAGATCAAAGACTGACTCTGTATCTTACAAGCTGTGTGACCTTGGACAGAGGCCCCAACTGTGCAGAGCCTAATTTTCCTTGTCTATAAATGAATAAAAGAGTATATATCTACTGAAGTTATTGAGTGAATTAAAAAAAGAAATAAGACAGACAAGAAGCCTGGCACCTGGTAGGGATCCAATCATATTTATTTTCCCTACTTTCTCAAATAGCTTTTCCGTACCTGAAATAATTTCCTTATAATAGAGAACCGACAAGTGTTGGGTCAGCTGGTATGAACATTTTCATAGTCTTTGATACATGTTTTGAAATTGCTTTTCAAAAGGATACTGATACACTTACACTGGCTATGCATGAAAGTTCCAGTTTCACCATACCCTTGCCATTACAGGGTATTAGAATTCAAATTTTCTGGTAGGTTATTAAAAAAGAAAAGCTTTTTTTTTAAATTGCTGCTTTAAGTTGCATCTCTTCAATCAAAAGTATGGGTGAATATTCCCCATGTGTATGTTCCCTGTTTGCTGGGTTACCTGTTCATCACTTTTGTCCAGTTAACTAAATTGGTGCATTGGCATTTTTTTATATCAGTATGTATGGATTATTATTTTTCTTTCTTCCTTCTGGTGTAGAGATTATGTCATACTTATTTATTTTGCACCCTTAACACTGTAATTTACTTAGAGGATGTTTTCTGCACTCAATACGTTCAGCCCAGTGGTTTTTTTTTTTTTAATTGAGTAGGATTTAATTCACAAAACAGATTCACAAAGACTTATAGAAACAATACTTCTTTCTTCAATTAGCTAAAAATTAATACCCAGGAAGGACAGTGGCTTAACTCCTATGGTTTCCTTGTAGTGTCAGAGTCCTGATTACATCAAGCATTTCAGTCTGACTTTTTTTTTTTATAATTTTTTATTTTTTTATAAAACATATATTTTTATCCCCAGGGGTACAGGTCTGTGTATCACCAGGTTTAAACACTTCACAGCACTCACCAAAGCACATACCCTCCCCAATGCCCATAATCCCACCCCCTTCTCCCAAACCCCCTCCCCCCAGAAACCCTCAGTTTGTTTTGTGAGATTAAGAGTCACTTATGGTTTGTCTCCCTCCCAATCCCATCTTGTTTCATTGATTCTTCTCCTACCCAATTAAGCCCCCATGTTTGCATCACCACTTCCTCATATCAGGGACATCATATGATAGTTGTCTTTCTCTGCTTGACTTATTTCGCTAAGCATGATATGCTCTAGTTCCATCCATGTTGTCGCAAATGGCAAGATTTCATTTCTTTTGATGGCTGCATAGTATTCCATTGTGTATATATACCACATCTTCTTGATCCATTCATCTGTTGATGGACATCTAGGTTCTTTCCATAGTTTGGCTATTGTGGACATTGCTGCTATAAACATTTGGGTGCACGTGCCCCTTTGGATCACTACATTTGTATCTTTAGGGTAAATACCCAATAGTGCAATTGCTGGGTCATAGGGCAGTTCTATTTTCAGCATTTTGAGGAACCTCCATGCTGTTTTCCAGAGAGGTTGCACCAGCTTGCATTCCCACCAACAGTGTAGGAGGGCTCCCCTTTCTCCGCATCCTCGCCAGCATCTGTCATTTCCTGACTTGTTGATTTTAGCCATTCTGACTGGTGTGAGTTGATAGCTCATTGTGGTTTTGATTTGTATTTCCCTGATGCCGAGTGATATGGAGCACTTTTTCATGTGTCTGTTGGCCATCTGGATGTCTTCTTTGCAGAAATGTCTGTTCATATCCTCTGCCCATTTCTTGATTGGATTATTTGTTCTTTGGGTGTTGAGTTTGCTAAGTTCTTTATAGCTTTGGGACACTAGTCCTTTATCTGATATGTCGTTTGCAAATATCTTCTCCCATTCTGTCAGTTGTCTTTTGATTTTGTTAACTGTTTCCTTTGCTGTGCAAAAGCTTTTGATCTTGATGAAATCCCAATAGTTCATTTTTGCCCTTGCTTCCCTTGCCTTTGGCGTTGTTCCTAGGAAGATGTTGCTGCGGCTGAGGTCGAAGAGGTTGCTGCCTGTGTTCTCCTCAAGGATTTTGATGGATTCCTTTCTCACATTGAGGTTCTTCATCCATTTTGAGTCTATTTTTGTGTGTGGTGTAAGGAAATGGTCCAATTTCATTTTTCTGCATGTGGCTGTCCAATTTTCCCAGCACCATTTATTGAAGAGGCTGTCTTTTTTCCATTGGACATTCTTTCCTGCATTGTCGAAGATTAGTTGGCCATAGAGTTGAGGGTCTATTTCTGGGCTCTCCATTCTGTTCCATTGATCTATGTGTCTGTTTTTGTGCCAGTACCATGCTGTCTTGATGATGACAGCGTTGTAATAGAGCTTGAAGTCCGGAATTGTGATGCCCACCAATGTTGGCTTTCTTTTTCAATATCCCTTTGGCTATTCGAGGTCTTTTCTGGTTCCATATAAATTTTAGAATTATTTGTTCCATTTCTTTGAAAAAGATGGATGTTACTTTGATAGGAATTGCATTAAATGTGTAGATTGCTTTAGGTAGCATAGACATTTTCACAATATTTATTCTTCCAATCCAGGAGCATGGAACATTTTTCCATTTCTTTGTGTCTTCCTCAATTTCTTTCATGAGTACTTTATAGTTTTCTGAGTATAGATTCTGTGCCTCTTTTGGTTAGGTTTATTCCTAGGTATCTTATGGTTTTGGGTGCAATTGTAAATGGGATTGACTCCTTAATTTCTCTTTCTTCTGTCTTGCTGTTGGTGTAGAGAAATGCAACTGATTTCTTTGCATTGATTTTATATCCTGACACTTTACTGAATTCCTGTACAAGTTCTAGCAGTTTTGGAGTGGAGTCCTTTTGGGTTTTCCACATATAGTATCATATCATATCATCTGCGAAGAGTGATCATTTGACTTCTTCTTTGCTGATTTGGATGCCTTTAATTTCCTTTTGTTGTCTGATTGCTGAGGCTAGGACCTCTAGTACTATGTTGAATAGCACTGGTGATAATGGACATCCCTGCTGTGTTCCTGACCTTAGTGGAAAAGCTTTCAGTTTTTCTCCATTGAGAATGATATTTACGGTGGGTTTTTCATAGATGGCTTTGATGATATTGAGGTATGTGCCCTCTATCCCTACACTTTGAAGAGTTTTGATCAGGAAGGGATGCTGTACTTTGTCAAATGCTTTTTCAGCATCTATTGAGAGTATCATATGATTCTTTCTTTTATTGATGTGTTGTATCACATTGACTGATTTGCGGATGTTGAACCAACCTTGCAGCCCTGGAATAAATCCCACTTGGTCGTGGTGAATAATCCTTTTAATGTACTGTTGAATCCTATTGGCTAGTATTTTGTTGAGTATTTTCGCATCTGGGTTCATCAAGGATATTGGTCTATAGCTCTCTTTTTTGATGGGATCCTTATCTGGTTTGGGGATCAAGGTGATGCTGGCCTCATAAAATGAGTTTGGAAGTTTTTCTTCCATTTCTATTTTTTGGAACAGTTTCAGGAGAATAGGAATTAGTTTCTTTTTAAATGTTTGGTAGAATTCCCCCGGGAAGCCGTCTGGCCCTGGGCTTTTGTTTGTTTGGAGATTTTTAATGACTGTTTCAATCTCCTTACTGGTTATGGGTCTGTTAAGGCTTTCTTTCTATTTCTTCCTGGTTCAGTTGTGGTAGTTTATATGTTTTTAGGAATGCATCCATTTCTTCCAGATTGTCAAATTTATTGCCGTAGAGTTGCTCATAGTATGTTCTTATAATAGTTTGTATTTCTTTGGTGTTAGTTGTGATCTCTCCTCTTTCATTCATGATTTTATTTATTTGGGTCCTTTCTCTTTTCTTTTTGATAAGTCGGGCCAGGGGTTTATCAATTTTATTAATTCTTTCAAAGAACCAGCTCCTACTTTCGTTGATTTGTTCTATTGTTTTTTTGGTTTCTATTTCATTGATTTCTGCTCTGATCTTTATGATTTCTCTTCTCCTGCTGGGCTTAGGGTTTCTTTCTTGTTCTTTCTCCAGCTCCTTTAGGTGTAGGGTTAGGTTGTGTATCTGAGACCTTTCTTGTTTCTTGAGAAAGGCTTGTACCGCTATATATTTTCCTCTCAGGACTGCCTTTGTTGTGTCCCACAGATTTTGAACCGTTGTATTTTCATTATCATTTGTTTCCATGGTTTTTTTCAATTCTTCTTTAATTTCCCGGTTGACCCATTCATTCTTTAGAAGGATGCTGTTTAGTCTCCATGTATTTGGGTTCTTTCCAAACTTCCTTTTGTGGTTGAGTTCTAGCTTTAGAGCATTGTGGTCTGAAAATATGCAGGGAATGATCCCAATCTTTTGATACCGGTTGAGTCCTGATTTAGGACCGAGGATGTGATCTATTCTGGAGAATGTTCCATGTGCACTAGAGAAAAATGTGTATTCTGTTGCTTTGGGATGAAATGTTCTGAATATATCTGTGATGTCCATCTGGTCCAGTGTGTCGTTTAAGGCCTTTATTTCCTTGCTGATCTTTTGCTTGGATGATCTGTCCATTTCAGTGAGGGGAGTGTTAAAGTCCCCTACTATTATTGGATTATTGTTGATGTGTTTCTTTGATTTTGTTATTAATTGGTTTATATAGTTGGCTGCTCCCATGTTGGGGGCATAGATATTTAAAATTGTTAAATCTTCTTGTTGGACAGACCCTTTGAGTATGATATAGTGTCCTTCCTCATCTCTTATTATAGTCTTTGGCTCAAAATCTAATTGATCTGATATAAGGATTGCCACTCCTGCTTTCTTCTGATGTCCATTAGCATGGTAAATTCTTTTCCACCCCCTCACTTTAAATCTGGAGGTGTCTTCGGGCTTAAAATGAGTTTCTTGGAGGCAACATATAGATGCGTTTTTGTTTTTTTATCCATTCTGATACCCTGTGTCTTTTGACAGGGGCATTTAGCCCATTAAAATTCAGGTTAACTATTGAGAGATATGAATTTAGTGCCATTGTATTACCTGTAGGGTGACTGTTACTGTATATGGTCTCTGTTCCTTTCTGATCTACCACTTGTAGGCTCTCTCTTTGCTTAGAGGACCCCTTTCAATATTTCCTGTAGAGCTGGTTTGGTGTTTGCAAATTCTTTCAGTTTTTGTTTGTCCTGGAAGCTTTTAATCTCTCCTTCTATTTTCAATGATAGCCTAGCTGGGTATAGTATTCTTGGCTGCATGTTTTTCTCGTTTAGTGCTCTGAAAATATCATGCCAGCTATTTCTGGCCTGCCAGGTCTCTGTGGATAAGTCAGCTGCCAATCTAATATTTTTTTACCATTGTATGTTACAGACTTCTTTTCCGGGGCTGCTTTCAGGATTTTTCTCTTTGTCACTGAGACTTGTAAATTTTACTATTAGGTGACGGGGTGTGGGCCTATTCTTATTGATTTTGAGGGGCGTTCTCTGAACCTCCTGAATTTTGATGCTCGTTCCCTTTGCCATATTAGGGAAATTCTCCCCAATAATTCTCTCTAGTATACCTTCTGGTCCCTCTCTCTCTTTCTTCTTCTTCTGGAATCCCAATTATTCTAATGTTGTTTCGTCTTATGGTGTCACTTATCTCTTGAATTCTCCCCTCGTGGTCCAGTAGCTATTTGTCCCTCTTTTGCTCAGCTTCTTTACTCTCTGTCATTTGGTCTTCTATATCACTAATTCTTTCTTCTGCCTCATTTATCCTAGCAGTGAGAGCCTCCATTTTTGATTGCACCTCATTAATAGCTTTTTTGATTTCAACTTGGTTAGATTTTAGTTCTTTTATTTCTCCAGAAAGGGTTTTTATATCTCTCGAGAGGGTTTCTCTAATATCTTCCATGCCTTTTTCGAGCCCGGCTAGAACCTTGAGAATTGTCATTCTGAACTCTAGATCTGACATATTACCAATGTCTGTATTGATTAGGTCCCTAGCCTTCAGTACTGCCTCTTGTTCTTTTTTTTGTGTTGAATTTTTCCGTCTTGTCATTTTGTCCAGATAAGAGTATATGAAGGAGCAAGTAAAATACTAAAAGGGTGGCAACAACCCCAGGAAAATATGCTTTAACCAAATTAGAAGAGATCCCAAATCGTGAGGGGGGAGAAAGGGGATAAAAACAGGTTCAAAAAGGAAGAATGAAAAAAAAAAGAAAAAAGAAACAAAAAGAAAAGAATTAAAAAAAGAAAACAAATAAGAAAAATATAAAAAAGAAAAAATATATATATTAGATAAACTAGTTAAAAAACGTTAAAAAAAGGTAAAAGTTAAAAAAAAATTTAACCAGAAGGCGAGAAAAAAAAACAAAAATTGAAAAAGAAAAAAATTAAATTAACTGCACGACTAAAAAATGTCACAGGGAAAAAGCCCTGAGTTCCGTGCTTTGCTTTCTCCTCCTCTGGAATTCTGCTGCTCTCCTTGGTATTGAAACCGCACTCCTTGGTAGGTGAACTTGGTCGGCTGGATTTCTTGTTGATCTTCCGGGGGAGGGGCCTGTTGTAGTGATTCTCAAGTGTCTTTGCCCCAGGCGGAATTGCACCGCCCTTACCAGGGGCTGGGGTCAGTAATCTGCTCGGGTTTGCTTTCAGGAGCTTTTGTTCCCTGAGCGCTTTCCGTAGAGTTCCGGAGGACGGGAATACAAATGGCGGCCTCCTGGTCTCCGGCCCGGAGGAGCCGAGAGCCCAGGGCTGCACTCCTCAGTGCGTCCTCAGAGAACAGCGCCCAGTTACTCCCGTCTGCCTGACCTCCGGCCGCGCTCCGAGCTCACCGAGCCTGCGACCGGTTCAAGGTAACCCCGAGCTGCGAGCTTACTGTCGGCTCTGTCTCTGTAGCCGGCTTTCCCGTTCCAATACCCACAAGCTCTGCGACAGACACCCCCGATCCTTCTGTGACCCTGCAGGACCTGAGGCCACGCTGACCCCGCGTGGGCTTCGCCCCGGTTTAGCCTCTGGAGCGATGTCCCTCAGCGGAACAGACTTTTAAAAGTCCTGATTTTTTTTTTTTGCCGGGATCCGGCCCCTCCCCCCGGGGTCTATCTTCCTGTCGCTTTGGATTCACTTCTCCGCCGGTCCTACCTTTCAGAAAGTGGTTGTTTTTCTGTTTCCAGAATTGCTGTTCTTCTTCTCTTCGATCTGCCGATGGATTTTCAGGTGTTTGCAATCTTTAGATAAGCTATCTAGCTGATCTCCGGCTAGCTGAAGTAGTCTCAGCCTGCTACTTCTCCGCCATCTTCTGAAAGCCCAGCCCAGTGGTTTTTAGCATATTCACAAAGTTGTATAATGACCACCACAACTTAATTTCAGAGACTTGTTAACACCGCACAGAGAAACTCCATATGCATTACCAGTAATTTCCCAATGTCCTGCCACGCTCCCACGCAGCCCCACGCAGCTATTAATCAATGATCTATTCAGAGCATTTCTCATAAACATATCCAAACAGTATGTGTCTCTGCTAATTGGCTTCTTTCACTTAGCTTCATGTTTTTTTTTTTAAGTTTATTTACTTATTTAACAGAGAGAGACACAGCGAGAGAGGGAACACATAGCTTCATGTTTGTAAGGTTCATCGATGATGTACCTGTATCTCTACTTCATTTGTTTTCATTGGGGAATAATATTCCATTGTATGGATATACCAATTTGTTCATCCACTCATCGGGTGATGGACAATTATGGAATTTCCACTCTTTAGCTATTACAAGTCACACTGCTATAAACATTCATGTTCAGGTTTTTACATGAACATATGTTTTTATTTTTCGAGGGTATATAGTGAGGAATGAAATCACTGGGTCAAATGACAACTCTTTGCTCAACGTTTTCAGGAATGGAAAACAATTTTCCAAAACGGCTGCACCATTTTATGTCCCTATCATTCCTCTCAGCACACCCTTGCCAAGATCATACTCTGAGGAAACTTGAGCCCAAGTATTAAGGTTTCAAGCCCCAGGGATTCAGACCTTAAACTGAAACCATGCTCCCAGGGTACCCAGACCATCAGGCTTGTTCAGCGGAAAAATGGAGGACGGAGAGCCCATCTGTAAAGACAGCATGGAATTGTGGAGTCCTGATTCCACCTACTCCCTCGCTTGGGCAAGACACCTGATTCCTCACTTGCCCAAGTGAAGTAAGAGACTCATTTCTCATTTAGGATTCCAGTTATGATTACATGACATACTTTAAAGGGCTCAGTATTGTATTTAGCATTTATGTAGCACTCAAGAGCCATTTTTGTTCCCTCTAGAAAGGAAGCAGAGGAAATTGGAGAGCTAGACAAGCAAGGTACCAGGAGAAAAGCAAGGAAGACAGAGGGAAATCAAGAGCCCCGGAAAACTGGGTGCTCTGCTGGAAGCTGTGAGGGAGCTGATTTGAAGGGGAACAAAGAGATTTGGCACCAACGCTCTTTTAAAAAGTACATTATCTCCCACCTGGGCTTCCCACCGTACTTTAAGTCTGAAGCATACAATACTGAGGGAGAAAAAGTTGGACGTAAAGAGTGAAAGATACAAGTCAGTGAGCAAGGGAAAATAGGAAGCAAGAGGGAGAAAGAAGATATAAGCAGGCAAGTGTAGACGGAAATGAAAGATAAACGACAATAAAAGAATCAAAACAAAGTTAAATATCTTGGTAGCAATTCCGGGGAGCAGACAAAGGACCACCAACGGTCTCTGTTAATTTCAAAGGCAAGCCGGTCTTAGTCCTGTTAGTTCGGACCTTTAAGTTTTGTTGGTTTCTTTTCTTTTCTTTTTAAAAATTTTATGAGTAGGCTGAATGATGACAAATGTTTAATTTAAAATTGATTTAACTGCCAATTGCCTCTCCTCTGAGAATCAACTACCGGCTCTACTCTAAAACAAATAAAATGCTTGGATTGATGTATTCAGCAAAGGAAAAATATATCTCTTTCTTTCTGGTACATTGGAGGTAAAATAAATGAGTTTCTGTTTAAGAGAAAGAGCCATAGAAAGGGAGAAGCTCCTCGTTTATAACGGAGGCTGCCCTGAGGTCTCCACTGTCAGAGGCACAGAGGGAACTCAAGGTAGTAATTTCTTTTTTCTTTTTTAAGATTTTATTTATTATTTGACATAGAGAGACACAGCAAGAGACGGAACACAAGCAGGGGGAGTGGGAGAGGCAGAAGCAGGCTTCCCGCTGAGCAGGGAGCCCCATGTGGGGCTCGATCTCAGGACCCTGGGATCATGACCTGAGCCAAAGGCAGATGCTTAACGACTGAGCCACCCCTCAAGGTAGAAATTCTTGATTGAAAACATGACTGAAGCATTGAGCCCAGTAGGGTTTTTAGGGGTCACAAGTCTTTGACACTATTCCACAACAAACATTCTATTTTCAGGACACAGTGACCGGAAAGGTTTCTCATTCCAATCAATGTAAAAAAAAAAAAAAATGGCAAACTGCTCTCCTGCTCCCACGCCAGAGGCCCTCCTGGGAACCACTTACAAGATAAGACATCTTTGCAGCACAACACTATCAGCTCTCCCCTTTTGTCACTTCTTGCCTCTCACATCAGTAAGGCTGTTCACAGGAGAGCAAAGACTGACCCCATGCAGAGCAAATACAAAAGGCAAAGTTATTTGAACAAACTATGTGAGCCAGTGTTTTTCTTCAGTCTACTTCTTGGTACCTAATTATTGGCAGGCCAGGAAAGCTCAGAGCCTGTGGCATAGGAATAAAGAGGTTTAGGAAGCCTGTGAGTTTAAGTGATCTGGGCGGGAATTCTGGGCAGGGAAACATGGATTCCTGGCTCCAACGGATTTGAATCCTGGGGCTGCTTTGGGAAAGTGTCCTGTTTGTGTTGGGGATGTCCCAGGGCAGGGTTTCATTACAGAAATGGAGCGGTGTTGCCTTGGGCTTCGGTGCCGTTCCCAGGCTTGTTAAGTGCCATTCACTCATTCTTTCTTTCCGTAGGGGTTTATGAAACACTTGTGATGCAGAGCTGGGGGAAATGTGGGTCAAGGGCAGGCAGCATCCCAGGAGTTGTCCTAGGAGATGAAAAGTTCACTCTCTCTGACCTTGAAGAGGCAGAATTGTGCTTTTGAGGTTGGTAACAGAAATATTAATTAGACTCAGGACATTTTGGGTCTGTGTCCCCATATCTTTCATTTTCTAATATGACCTCTGGCACCTTGTTAACTTCTCTGTGTTTCAGATGCTGATAATGAGACTTATTTCATAAGGTTATTATGAGTGTTAAATAAGATATGATTTTACCTATGCTTGCCTTGCACGTTGTAACTGATATTAATATTTATTAGTCTAATATTAAGGCATGTCGCTTCTTCAGATCCCTAAATTAAAACAAAGAAGCATGGCTATTATCATAGGAGATAATTCAATATATAACAAACATCTCCAGAGACCCTTCTAGGTGATGGAGTAGAGCCCCAGGCACCTTTGCCAAAAGGTCTCAGTCTTTGAGTGCTTAAAAGTGAGTTATGTTCATTAAAAACTCTTTTGTTCCCACTGGATTGCCAAGTGCTTTGCGAATACAAACTGATCCCAAGAGACACAGACATCCATTATCTCTGAGAGGAGACCTCCATCTCCACCCAGCCCGTCCTGCCAAATCCAAGACCTTTCCAGGCCCGCAGTGGCTGAGCATTGCCATACCTCCGAGTTGAAAGAAGCTTTGGAGGTCATCAGTCTCAGCCCTGCTCCACTGCGTGAGCCAAACCACGGAGCTGAGTAAGACCTTTAGGTCAGCTGATAGTATTTCCTCCCCAAGTCTCATGTTTGTTTTGTTTTCAGAGTTTCAGGTCCCAGACTTTCACAGAATGGGCCAAGTAACTTCTGATGGGCCACCTGTGAATTATCATTGAGTTAAGTGAAAAACCAGTGGCTTCATTTGGGAGCTCCCTGCTTTTGGAGGTGGCTGCACATCTCTGAATTGGCTCTGGATTTCTATGAAAGTGTCAAGAAACCCACTACATTCACCATCCGGGCCGTATTAAGACATACGCATTTGCTTTGTGTGTAGCCTGTGGAAATACGTTTCCACACAGAAGTTCATGCAGAGTGGTAGCAGACACGGCCACAGAAGGCCAGTACGGGGTGACCAGAAGTCCAGGAGAGAGGCCTCCCAACCGTCTCCAAAGCTGAGCTCTGGAAGGATGAAGTGCCTTTCAAATAACAATAACAATAATAATACTAATAATGGCAGTAGTAGTACTATAACCAGCTGCACCAAGAAGTAAAGGGTTAAGCAGTGTTGTTCATTGTTCACATGATGCTGGGAAAGAGCTGAGCAGGAACCTCGGGGACGGGGAGGAGGCACATCTTGCCTGCACATGTGGCCTCCACCACAAAACACTTCAAAGTGCCTCCTCAGACCGACATAACATTCTGACGCCGACTGTAAATGGCCTTGACACGCAGAGTGGAAAATATCAAACACTCCACCAGTCCCCAAAAATGCAGTGTCTCTGCACTGGGAAAGGCCTTAATGAGCCTGCAGTGGAGGAGGGGGAGGTTGGGAGGGAGGACTTGGAGCCAGGGAGAGGTGGGCGGGGGTGGACGGGTGGTTCTGATTTAAGGCTTGTACCGATGCGTGCTGGCGTGTGCACTTGGGCTCAGACCACTGCGAATCGAAATGCCCTAGGACCTTGCAGAGCAGCCCCCACACATCAATTCCAGACCTTGCTGAGTCAAGACCCTACTGAGACTATTTCCCCTTGCACATTCCAGAGCATATGACTCTTAAATGGAAGAATTTCCCAGCCCACAGAGCTATGATTTTTCTGCAAAAGAATCTCTGCGCCTTGTTTTCTTCTGCACATTTCCCCTCCGTTCTCATCAAGGACACTTTGCGATGCTGTCCTCTCTTTGGTAAATTTTCATGATGGGAAAAAGGTCAGCAACCTGAAAGGTCTTTCAGGGGTGTCTGCATTTCTGTGAACAGAGGATCTTTCCCTTGGGGTCTGTTGTTATCTGTTCCCAGGAAAACCTCTGCAAAATAACTCAGTCTGCAGAATAGTCCAGACAACGGGGAGGGAAAAGCTGAGTTCCTCCTTAATATCCCATCTCCTCTCAGACGTATCACGGGATGCTTCCTTTGGGATGGGCCACCCATTCATTCTTTAATTCAGTCACTGTTTTTGAAACACTGGAGTACATAAAATTTATAAAAACATGCTTCCTACTTTTGAAGATATCACCAGTAGTGGAAATGGACATACAAGAAGTAGCTACAGATGAGCCTGGGTGTTACAGTGGAGACCGGATACAAAGTATCCAAGAACACAGGGAAGGAAGAGACCATGTCAGTTTTAGGCATTCAGAAGTCTTCCCTGAAGAGATTGTATTTAAGCTGAGATTTGACAAATGGGTGGGATTTCGCCAGGCAAAACAAAGAGCCAGTCCAAAATCCTGGGGGAGAGCAAATTCTGGTAAATTCGGGGAAAGAAAAGTTCAGATTGGGTGGACATGAGGTGTGAGGAGCAGCAGCAGCAGTAGGTTTGGCTGGAAAGGTACAATGTTCTGGGCTCACGGTCCAGGCTAATGCTTTCCTTATAAGCCTGCAGGAGTTTCTGTACGGATCTGACTTGATCCCATCTGCATTGGGAAAAAGATTGAGCGGCAGAGTAAGAGATGAACTGGAAATGAGGAAGCCTGGAGACTTGCCTGTGTGAGACTTGCACTGTCCATTTTAAGAACATCACTTGCTCCTCAGAAGAGATATTTAATTTCTATGTCTTCCCAGATCTGCTAAACTCTCTTGGTACTGCTGCTCCAACTCCTTAGAAGCTTAACATTGAAAACGCCAGTGCTCTCAAGGCATTCCTCTCCTGGCTTTTGCCCCTGCGTTAAGTTTTTTCCTTATCATGTGTTCCAGGAGCAAGAACTTTGGGAAGTCGTCAAAACCACTGGTCCATTATAGTGCTACACCCCAGAGGAAATACAGAGGATGAAGTCCTGTTCCCTGGAGGGAGCAAACACATTCTTATATAAACACAGAGCCAATGTGAAATTTTAGCCAGAAAAATAGAATCACTTAAAATATATTCTTGTAACTAAGCTTGTATCAAACAGGCCTGAAGGGACTCGTCAGGAGTTTTCTTGCAAATTACATTTACGTGGGTTTAGATGGTGTTTGGGTGGTTAAAATTCTTCTAGTATAATAACATGGCAACATAAGATAAGAGAACAATAAAAAAAAGGTAATTGAATCTCCTGTGTTAAGTCCTGGAGTTTTGACAGGTACAGTCTTCAGGGAATGAGGAGGATTTAGCACATGAACAGGAAGTGTTCTGGAAAGAGAGAGAGAGAAGCAGCAGGCAGTGCTTTCTTGCAAAGCTTTAATTGTCCCTGCTGGAGACAAGAACACAGAATGAACTGATACGCCTGATGAAAACATCAGATTTTATATATTTTAAAAATAATTGGTGGGAACTGCTGTAAAATAGTTATGTCTTGTTTCTTCCATCACAGAAAGACCATGGATGGCCGAAGTCATTGCTTTGTTTGGAATATTGGCTCTGAATAACACTGTTTACAGTTAAGGCTCCGTTATTTAGTACTGGGAACTTGTATAGCCTTGCCTGGCCAGGATGTCCTGGACACAATGAGCACGCGCTTTTGTTCTGTCCGTCTGTCTCACCAGATGTAGCACTTATGGACTGCTCTGCCCAGTACGTACCGAATTCCGGGTAGCGTACTGTGACATTTTCATGCCTTGTGTTACCTTATTCCATCTTTGAGCAATTCTGAGAGATAAGTCCTTCTATTGGCCTCATGTTACATGTGAGGAAACTGAAGGCTCTGGGGGACCGAGTTAATTTGGAGCTCCCAAGGAGTGGACATGAGATTTCAGTTCAGATCTGACTCCCGTTGCTACACAGCACACTGATGTTGTTAAGGGAGGCTAGAAGCTCTTACTGGAGTGTGAGGGTGAAGAGAGGGGGTTGATCTGGGTTTAATATAATTAGGTGGCCTGGGCGAGTGAGGGACAGCTTCACAGAAGTGCCACAACATCAACTCTCTTCTTTTTGGGGTGGGCTTCTCTTTTCACCCCCTTGGGTGCCAGAGGAAGCAGGACATTGTTTTCCCTGGACCCAGAGTTGGGTCTCATTGAACAGGTCGCGCTGAAGAGCCAACACCAAAACTAACTCGGCAAGCTCAAGGTCTGAAAGCAATTACACTGGACCTAAAAATAAGTGGGCTACAAGTAAAACAGAATTTAATGATGTGTATTTAATTTCCAACTCCCCCCTACTTTTACAAAATAGCTGGTATAAATACAGATCTGTCTCCAGGTGGGCGTATACCTGGCGCTCTCTCCCCCACCGCAGCCAGGCAAGAGCCATCGCTGCTCTTCTGGTTCCCCACGCACCCCTCCTGGCGAGAGCAGAGGACAGATGGGTCATACACTTGATTTTGGGGAGCATCTTCCCGTGACACGCAGCCATGAGAGGATCCCAAGCAGAAGTCCTGCTTCCTCTGGTACATTTGCTAAAAGGTTTCCAAGCCAGTAGGAAATAATGTGCAGTCTGCAAGAAAAGATGTGACCAGGGATCTTGCCCCTATATTGTTCCAACGGAGATGCTGAATCCAGCAGGTTCCTACAAGTGACAAGCCACTGGTTCTGTAGGTTGGAATAAAAGATGGGGACATGACGGGTCATCCTTATCTGCATGTCCTCAAGGCAGCTCCTCTTCTCCTGCACATGTTCCCTGCCTGTACATCCTTCATCAGTGCATGGTCCTGCCACACGTCAGGCTCCCAAGTCGTCGTTTCTGCCTCCTCTCCTAGTAAGCCCTGCCTTGGCCTCCTGGCTCTCTCTTCTCTTGTCTTCTTCCTGCCACAGCTGTTGTGGGCTCGCCAAATTCTCCTTCTCGTGTTGTCTCCTTTTGCCTCCACACGCAGCCGCGGCCATGCTTGTAATTAAGAATAAGAACAATTATCATCAGGGCCCCTGGCTGGCTCCGTCCGGGACTCTTGACCTCAGGGTGGTAAGTTCGAACCCTACACTAGGTGCAGAGCTTACTTAAAATCTTAAAAAAAAAACAAAAACAAAAACAAAAAAAACCCACAAAAATTGAATTTACAAAAACAAGTATCGTCGCAGCTAACATCTTAATGTGTGTTTACCAGCTGCCAGCAATGTGCTGACGGCTCTGCCTCCATCCTTTCATTTGCTCTGATAACGTGTCCCTGTTCCAAGGTGTTTGATAATTTCCATGACCAACAGGATAAAATTGTAACTCTTCCATCCGGCAGCATCCGGCAGCATGATCGGGCCTTTCCTCATGTGACTCACCTGCTACCACTGTGATCCTTTCTCTGGAACCTCCTGATCCCCCCACCCCACCCCACCCCCGCCCCGCAGCTCACCCACCCTCTCCCATCTTCTGGCTTCCAGTCCTGCTGCCCCTTCCTCTCAGGTCCCCCCCACACTGTGAGTTTCGTGCACCCCATGAACTGAATCACCTCCTCGGACGACACAGCTTCTCTGTGGCTCTTCCCTTCTTCATCCCTAAACCTATCGCTCCTTGGAGAGCAGGAAGTGTTCTCCTGCGAGCGAGCACATCCTGGCAACAGAACTTGAGCCTCCTAGTTCCTCAGCAGCTTCCGCAGACTGCGGACTACATTCCAACAACGGATGTAAAAAGAAACACTTTCGATCAACCATTCTAAAACCCAAATCACAGTTTTTGTTGACAATCATCAGTATTGAATGGACCCACCCTGAGAGCTCTAGCAAAGAAAATGCAGCCTCTGTGGGGATGATTTTCATCAGCACAAGGAAGGATCTTTCAGGGTTTTGTCCCTCCATCTCAGTTTCTAGAACAGAGCCTGGCATATTTTAGGCAATCAAATAGTTGTTGAAAAATTTTATTGATGCAAGGAGACAATTTCATGGATACAATTAAACATTTGGACTTGTACACTTTCCCTATGTTACGTTTTTCATTTTCTACGGTAATGAGAGTGTAAACATTTCTGAAAAGCCATCTAACGGTATGGATTGGGAGCGCGAAAAGAATTCATACTCTTTGCGGCAGTGGCTGCAAGCTGACTGTCCACGACCCATTAGTTTTCTGCGTCTTTACTTACAGAAATCCTTTATTATTGAGATGGAAAAGTGTCCAGGTAAACCTCTACATTTCCAAACTTTCTTTGAAAGCAAATGTGGCCATGTGACTAAGTTTTTTATGACTAATGAGATGTAAATGAAATTTTTCATGAGGAATTTCCAGGGAGTCTTGGAATTGGAGCAGAACACTGTAAATTGCTCGTGTTTCCCTCTTCCCAAAGCCTGAAAGTCAGATGAGATGGCTGACTTTCCTGTAGCCATCGTGAACTCATTCAATCAAAAAGGCTTCATCACAGGGTATTGGAAGCCTAGGGAATTTCTAAGAGGGCCAAGGAAGCAAGCTTGGTGGTACCAGTCCAGGACATGCATCCAGAGGAAATGATATTTTGGGGGTCTCTCTGCCATTGCCTTATTGCTCAGCAGCCGATACCTATGAAGGCATGATGGCTGACCCATGGGCTCCTCCACCATGTTTCCTATCGCCCTCAACCCGCAAGGACGACAAGAAGCCTGGTTCGGTGTTAATGCTTCTTTCCCCTTATTTTATGCTTCATCCCTCGTTTATTTCGTCAACTTCCTTAGCTTATATGCAGCAGGGTGACCAATAAGGGGCCAAGCAATGGGGAGAGCCAATGAGAGTCCTGTTACTATGCTGATTAAATTTGAAACAGCCAATGACTATGTCCTCCTTTAGGCGGGCTTCACCAGAAAGTTCGTTGTATACTTGCAGCGTATTTTGCTGGCAGTGAGCCAGGCGCCATCTTGTAATGGCGGGGACTTTCCCGGCTGGAGGCGGTCCCCGACAGTTTCCTAGAAGATCCCATCTTTCTCTGAGTGCCTCCCCTTGCTCATTTTTGCCTCCAAGCCTTGCAGTGGTGTGTCTCCTTGCTAGAACTCAAATCACCTTGGAAACCAGAGCTCAAAGGAGATCTGGAAAATATCGTTCTATTTCCACTTTTTCCAGCTTCTGAAGTACAGGAAGGCACATAAAAAGGGGACTGGAGTGGGTGTTGAGAGAACCAGGATGAAGTAGTTACCATTCTGTCAACTAAGTTTCACCTGTGGTTCTTTATGTCAGAGCTGTCATTGTCCACAATTAGCAGGGACATGGAGTGGTGAGACTGTGTAATGGGGTATGTTTCATGCATGTGATGCTGAGGAAGAAAAATCTAGAGAGCATAGGAAAGAGAGGTTACGAAACAAGCATCAGCATTGAAAAACAACAGCAAATACCAGCTGGCGGTAGTCGATTCAGGAGCTCGGGGTAATCCCAGCAGCCTCCTGCCAGGTCTCCTGCTGCCACTTAGTCCCTTTCAGCCTCCCTCTACACAATAGCCAAGGTGACCCCGTTAAAACTTAAGACACATCAATCACAAGAAATCAATCTGGCATTTCGGTCCCTCTCTCTCAGTCTTCATACAGTTTGCTTTAATCAACATTCTATTGAACCAAACACCCCAGGCATCAAGGGGCTCTTCTGCTTGAAACTCCCCATTGACATCCCCAAAGACACTCAAGAACAAAGCCACAACCCCTCTGTCACCTGCCCCTTTGCTCCTCCCATGGTCCAGGGACACTTCACCTCGGGTTCTGCTCTGCTGCCCTTCGCCTGGAAAACTGTGCCCTCCGGGAGCCGTCTGGCCTCTCCCAGAGCCTCCTTCTCAGGGAAGCCCTCACTAGCTACTAGACTCCGAATCGCACGTTGCAGTCATCCTCCCGTTGACTTCCTACGGCCATTCCTCTTCTTTTTCTCCCTAGCACTTGTTTCCAACGTACCACAGTTTCAGCAAACCTGTTGTAGTGTACTGTCCCTTCGAATCCCTAAAGTGTCAGCTCCGTGTAGGTAGAGGTTGTCAGCTTCTTTCTGCAGGTCCTTCTCCACAGAAGCCAGAGCAGTTGCCTGGCCCGTGACAGGGGCTTCAGAGACGCTTGTTAAGCAAATGAATGAATGAGTAAACTGAGGAAATGAAGGAGTTGTCAGATGGATGCTAAAACAAAGGCGGTTTCCCGAGGAGGGAGAGGAGGTAACAGGATTTCTAAGGAGACAGAAAAGGGAACTTTCTTTTTTTCTTTGTTCTTTTTTCTTTTTTTCCCACATGCAAGGTCATTTATTTATTTATTTTTATTAGCATATAATGTATTATTTGCCCCAGGGTTACAGGTCTGTGAATCGCGGGGTTTACACATTTCACAGCACTCACCATAGCACACACCCTCCCCAATGTCCATAATCCCAACCACCCTCTTCCTATCCCTCTCCTCCCCGCAACCCTCAGTTTGTTTTGTGAGATTAAGATTCTCTTATGGTTTGTCTCCCTCCCAATCCCATCTTGTTTAATTTTTTTAACCTCCCTACCCCCCCCAAAACTCCCACTTTGCCTCTCAGCTTCCTTGTATCAGGGAGATCATATGATAATTATCTTTCTCTGATTGACTTATTTCACTCAGCAAATCCCCTCTAGTTCCATCCATGTTGCTGCAAATGGAAGAATTTCATTTCTTTTGATGGCTGCATAGTATTCTATTGTGTATATAGACCACATCTTCTTTATCCATTCATCTTTTGATGGACATCTAGGTTCTTTCCATGGTTTGGCTATTGTGGACGTTGCTGCTATAAACATTCAGGTGCACGTGCCCCTTTGGATCACTACATTTGTATCTTTAGGGTAAATATCCAGTAGTGCGATTGCTGGGTTGTAGGGTTGCTCTGTTTTCAACTTTTTTGAGGAACCTCCATACTGTTTTCCAGAGTGGCTGCCCCAGGGTACATTCCCACCAACAGTGTAGGAGTGTTCCCCAGAAAAGGGAACTTTCTAAAGCACTTTTCTTTCTGGGGTTCCCTTGGGGACAGGAGAGTTGAGGTGCTCTCTGCCAGCCACCCTTCTGTAGAGAGTTCTTGGGGCTGACAGGGTGGTGGCTGGAAGGAACACAGATGGGCCTGGGAACCCTGACAGCAGCCTCCAGCCCTGCCCCTGCCTCCAGCTGCGTGACTTTGGAGAAACCCTTCCCACTCATTTGACCCCTTGATTTTACCCATGTCCCCATGTCCCCAGGCTTCTGGGTCCTGGCTTTCTTCCATGATGGACTGACCCTGAAGGGACAATTCATGAATGAGAACTCTGTAACTCCAAGGGCTATGAGTTTCCTCCAGAAGGGCTTGTGACAGCTCTGCCCCAGGGAGCACGTCCTTTGCAAGCTCATGTGAACACCCCAAGCCCATGGGGGTGTCTGCACCCACTTCATGGGACACTGTGTCCCATCTACCGCGCAATCTGGTGCTACAGTCTTCGGTTCTACTCTAAATATGCAAGCTTGCTCTGGACACTTCACATATCTTGAAGGAATCCAGGGATATTTTTCTTTAATCTGCCTGAGATTTGTTTTGGCAGAAGTTCTGAAGGCTGAAGTCTTGAGAGGTTGGGGTTTTGTTAAATTATACTTTCAGTAAGGTTAAATAACGCGGGCAAAAATTGGAGTGTCCTCCTATTGGCTCTGCCCTTGAAGCTCTACCTATGCTGCAAGGCCATCCTGTCCATGAAGCTTTTCCACGTCATCACTCCGAAAGGGTGCTCTCTTGCTCCCGAGGCTGTGTGCTGACAGAACATGTACGGGCAGTCAGAGGGAAAGGGGATTGAACACCACACCTTGCTCGTGGGTTACCGTGACCAAGTTCTGTAACTTGCATCGACCTCAGAGTCCTTGACTATCAAAGGTGAGAGTGACAACAGTAGTAGCTAATATTTACCAGTGCTTGCTGCCGGGCGCCAGATTAGATATCTTACATGACCTAGCTTGTTCAATCCTCTAAGACCCCTGTGGGACAAGGCACTTTACTGTGCCTTTATAGATAAGGCAACCGAGGGTCAAATGGAATGACGCGTTATATCTGGGCAATGAAGATTAAATTTAAACAATATATGGATTGTGGCATTCAGTAAGCACTTACTAAATATGAGCTGCTTTCCCATCAGACCCATTAAAGGAGTTTGGGTGTGCCATTCTCACAACGCTTCCAATGGGCTACCTTATGTTGTGGTTTATGTAGAATTAGTGAGATTGTCCTGGGCAGGAAATAAGGTCTAGTTTATGGAATGAGCCTGCGCGGTCCCTGCCCTTGGACACATAAGCTAATGTTTACAAACCTTGGTCTTCTCAACTGTAAAATGGGAGTAATAATATTGATGAGGATGCACTGAACCAATAGACAAACATAGTCGAAAACGATGCCTGGCATATAACAACTGTTATTATTATCATTTATCAATAACGTTAAAATCTATATTTCTTTTTAGTTTGAAGTTTACTGAGGAATAAATAGGTCTCTTCTATCTTTCTACCCCTGCTCCTGGCCTCATCCTTTTCCTTATATGTTGTAAAGTTTCTTCTCAAATTGCATCCAAAGAGCCACTTTCACTAGAATACCCTGAAATCTTCTTAGAAGGAAGATGCCTCGTCCCCTCCCCAAACAAATAGATCCAAATCTTTGGCAGAGGCCCAGGGGATTTGCATTTTAACGACCTGCTCAGGTAAGCCCCATGGACGATGCCATTTGAGAACTACTCTCCCCTAGCAGAGGGGACGTGGGAGGTCCTCCAAGAGGGCAGTCCTGATGTCTAAGGACTACCAGATATCTATAGTGTAACAAACAAATGTGTGGGTGGTCAGACCAGTTTGTCGAAGTGTGCATTTTTGAAAAGTAATGGAAAGAAAAAAAATCTTAATAGTGCTAATAACTTTAGGTTCAAAAGACTCTGGTCTTGCTCTTTGGCATCGAATTTTGGACCTCAGTTGCTCATTTGGCTTATCTTTGTCCCACATGCTCCCTCAGTCCATTTCCTTGTAGGTGGGGGCACTTACTCATGGAGGCAAGGTCCTCGGTAGGCTCTGAAGATTTCCTGAGAACTTAGTCTATAGCTGACTCATCGGCCACATAGACTCAGACACACTCTTGGTGTCTGCCCGTAGTACTGTCCCAAAAACTCTACTAAGATGAGTTACGTCCAAACTTAGAAAAATGCTTTAATAATTTTTAATTGGCATCTAAAATTTTTTGGCCTCAACATTTTAACCAAGAAAAAAAAATGTTGAGTACATGAATCACATATAGAGATATTTTGGATGCATTTTCATACCCACTAATTTCTTTTTTAAGAGCATGTCTTTTTTTTTTTTTTAAAGATTTTATTTATTTATTTGACAGAGAGAAATTACAAGTACACTGAGAGGCAGGCAGAGAGAGAAAGAAGGAAGCAGGCTCCCTGCTGAGCAGAGAGCTCGATGCGGGACTCGATCCCAGGACCCTGAGATCATGACCCGAGCCGAAGGCAGCGGCTTAACCCACTGAGCCACCCAGGCGCCCCTTAAGAGCATGTCTTAAAGCACCATTGAACAAAAGATTGTTTTTCTGTAAAGATTTGTCCCACGAACGTTTCGGTAGAAATGCTACTGGTTGAAACACAAAGGAGGAAAGACATAGTAGTGGTGTGGTCCTCAGAGTAATAAATTCAATTCACCCGGCAGAGTTGGTTCCTCCGGTCTGAGAAATGTAAAAGAGCACGTATCTAGTGAATGAAGGGAAAAAAAAAATCCACAGAAAGAGAGACCAGATCTGAAACAGAAAAAGAGAGGTTGCAGTTCCCAAACCCTGACTCCAGCATGATCGCCATGTCCGCGTTAGGAGACATAGTCCCTGGGCAAAGTCCACAGCAAATGTGCAACATCTTACCAGCCGAAACCAAAACACCAAGCCCCCAAAGCCTCAGCCCGTTTCACTCCCCCCCAGAAAGGGAAGAGTCTATCAACCTAGAACTGAACACTTTCTTCGTTGACGTTACCACCTAGTTCTGATTTCCAGGTGGGATGCGTAGTGACAGACTACACGCGAAAACGGCTCCTTCCACAAGGCAGTGACTGGCATTTTCCATAAAGCTCAGAGCCTCCTGGCCGGTGGGGTTTGTGTAGTCCCAGCTGGGCCAGACTCTGCTCCCTTTCGGCCTCGGTTTCTTCATCTGTGAAACTAGAAACAGAATCATGCCTCTTTCAAAGGGGTCATCGTGAGGGTTACAGGTTGTAAGCTTTGTAAAGTGCTAGTTATTCTAATGATACAAGCTTCAGCTCGGAGACAAAGATTTCTACCTTTATTAGAATGAATAACTGATGCTGAGATTTCAGTAGAATGAGATGTCACGTGGTGTCGTGCTGGCGGGGACCTCAAGCCAAGAACATGGCTACATTAGCCAGTGAGCTAAGTGGGGGAGGGAAGTGGTGGGGGGTAAAGAGGTTGGGGGTGGGGGACTTGATGTACCCTAGTGGGATGGATCTTAAAGGAGAGGTACTTCTAGACATGCATCATGTCCTCAAGGAGTTTCTCTGCCAATGATAGATTATTGTCATGTATTTAGTCAATAGTGCCAAATGCAACACCAGATTTTTTTGAGTGCTGGTTTTAGGAATAATGGCCATCTGTCAACTGCTTTTCCTCTGAAGAATACAGAACACCGAGTATGAGTTTTTATGTTTGTGCAGATGACACTGATAGTGAGGGAGTGGGGAATAGTAATCTCTCCTTTCGGTGTGGTAGTAGAAGGGCCCCCAAGAAGATGAAACTGTTTTCCTAAAGTCACATGATTGAAACCCAGAACCTCTCTATCTCTTCACACGAAACCTCAGACTCCAGTTAGTAGAGCTCACGTGCTTCTTGTGGGGTTCCAGGGCACGGTAGCCTTACTTCTCTTTGCTTTCATCTTCAAGAGTGATCATTCATAAATCTCAACCACTTCCATGGTTTTTTTGCGACCACTGACTCTCTGGACATGGTTCAGTGTGTTTTTTCTCTGACTTCGGTGTGGATGTGATGCAGGTCTGAGTCTCCTGCTGGGCAGGATTAGAGAGCAGTGCAAGGGTGAAGGCTCTGGGGGACCACACCTATGGTGTCCCATTACAGGTGAAACAAGTGGGGACCAAATCCAAGATCTGCGGGAGAAGAGCCCGCATTCCAGGAAGCAGCCCCAGCGTCCAAGCAGGATGTGTCAGGGTTAGTTGGAGAAACTTGAGAATCAGAGAGTTGTCTGCTCAGAAAGGAGCCCTGTCCATGGGGAAAGTTTTAGGCATGGCAAATGACTGTGGGGGGTTGACATAACGAACAGTCAGATTGAGAGAGCTGAGTTGGAAGAATCATCTAGAAGCTGGGCGGTCATTGACAGAATGCCCATTATTTTAAAACAAATAAGAGAGCCCATAAGGAAAAGATGGCCCTAAAACACATGGGCAGAAAGTAAATGAAAACAGAGAAAAAGAAGCTTTTTGGCTCTGGCTTTAGTCATCAAATTTCCTTCTTTCAGAAATAATGAATATATGTTTCTAGAAAAATGTACCTTAGGGAGTTGATCAGAAATGTAGCAAAGGTCTCTGTTAGAAGATGTTCATCATTGTGTTACACATATTACTAAAATAACAGAAGCAAATTGAACATTTTAATAAATAACAAGTTTTTAAGGAGTGTTTTATGGCATAAAAATGTCACAATGTCTTACAATAATGTATGTAAGTGAAAAAGTAAGACAAAAAAAAACTGTGCATACAATTGGCTTTCATTATGTGAAAAAAACACAAGGACATAAAAGAAAATTGGAAGTAAATATACCATAAAAGAAATAATGATACCCTATCTCTAAGTGACAAAGCTTATGAAAGATCTTTATTCTACTTTGTTGAAATTTTCTAAAAATACTTGAGAGTTCAACTGACATGTATCTTTTCAATAACCTAAAAAACACAGTATTTGAAGAAAGATGGTGTGACCAACCCCTATAGAAAGATAGCCAATGTGTCTGGAAACCAATTTTCCTGCTCAAAACCACTTCAACATTCTACACCTGGAGAGCAGTTCCAAAGCAGCCTCATGCTGCACCACCCCTGTGGCCATCTTGCCTCAAACCTACAGGCATTCCCCAAGCCCGCACCGCTCAGCTGGCCGCAGGAATGCGCGTGTCTGAGCCACTTCCCTTCAGCCATGTGGGGAACATCATTCCCATATATCCAGAGCTGTAAGCCGTCCAGATCCTGACATTTTCTGTGGGTAAAAGGAAGGGAAGGGGCTACGTGATGGCATGCAGAGAATCACGTATCATCCCTCCTGCCATTCCATTTTACCAGCTTTCTGAGGGCCCAAACCCTTCAACACGCTGCTTCTTTCTTTCTTTCTCTCAAGAATTTGCCCCAGACCTGGTATGTGGAGATGTCTCTTCGGCTCCCCTCCTGCAGTCTCCTACCCAGACGACGTTCGGACGTGTGGTGTGGTGGGAGAAGAAAATCGGTTCGCATTACTACTTTTTTATTCTCTGGTCTGAATTCTCTCTAGTTACTGTTTATTTGGTTTTGGAATGCTCTCATCTTGGAAAATGAGCCTTTCATACACTGCAGGCAGGAATATGAATTGGTACAATTCTGGGTATCATAAACGCATATATACTCTTTTTAAAATTTTATTTATTTTGTTTTTATTATTTTAAAGATTTTATTTATTTATTTGACACAGAGAGAGATTACAAGCAGGCAGAGAGGCAGTCAGAGAGAGAGAGGGGGAAGCAGGCTCCCTGCTGAGCAGAGAGCCCGATGTGGGGCTCGATCCCAGGACCCCTGAGATCATGACCTGAGCCAAAGGCAGAGGCTTCCCCCACCCACTGAGCCAACCAGGTGCCCCTTACCTACATGTTCTAAGACTCTTGAAAGTATGCATACTCTTTGATGTCAAAACTTCTAGGACTTTATTCTAAATAATCAGAAATGATTCATGAATAATAGTTTTTATCAGATTATTATTTATAATTGAGTAAACATCAGAAATAATCTAAATATTTAAAAATTAAAGATTCATTAAATGAATAATAGAGTCACAAAATGGTAGACTATGCAATTGTTAAAAATAAGAATATTCAATGACCTGAAAATATTAATGATGTATTCATAAGTACAGAAACCAGAGTATAAAATATTGTGACCCCAATTTTTTAGAAAGAGAGAAAAGAAAAAAAAAGACAAAAGTGAGCAACGAAATGTCCATACAACAACTTGTCGATCATTGTAGAGTCTCTGGTGACATTTATGTGCCATTTTACACTTTCCTTCTGTTCCCAAACATTATACATTGACCGTAGTATTTCTTTTATAATCAGACAAAAAGAAGTTATTTTATAATTTCTTCTCATTTAAATACTATTGATCTCACATGAAATTTAGTTTAAATAACAACATTCAAGATAATGTGTCATTGGCATTATTTTGGATCAAACTCCAAAGCTTGGAGAAAAGGTAAGGAAACCAGCATTTGTTGAGAATTTCCTATCTGCCAGACCTTCTCCCAGGCTTATTTTATCTAATTCTCAAACGAACCATCAGAGACTGATGACATGACAGACAGTCTCTCTTTAATCCCTCTTTGTACTGCAATCCTTTTATACTGGAATATAATTCACCCAGAACGTTTTCTCGCAAGGTTCTTATACAAAGTGATTGAAACCATGGTGTAGTCTTCAAAACGATGATCAACCGATTGCTGAGGTTGGGACTGGAAACTGTTCTGTGATGGTTGGGATGCGGAGACATTCAAGTAGCAGCCCCGTGAGGAAGCACAGACTTCTGGGAAGGAACTAGATCAAGGCACCAAAAATCCATATCCATAACTGTCACCCAACCAAGTCCCAGCAAGTTGTAAACAAACGTTTCTACAAAGAGAAGCTCTTTTAGTAGAATTACGTCCCTTCTCCTTCCTTTTGGGCCTAATCGTTGCACAAAATGACTTGAGAAAATTCACCAAATTACAAAACAAACATAAATGTTTCTCTAATGGGGTTAAAAGACCAGAAAAGTTTATGAAATGGGAAAAATGGGCATTAATTATTTAAAATTAATTCCATTTTCCCAGGGATCAGGAAATTTGCTTATTTATTTTTTCCAGTTCTTTTTATTTAAATTTCTGTATAGTTAACATACAACATAATATTAGTTTCAGGTGTACAAATAGTGATTCAACACTTACCTACATCACCCAGTGCTCATCAAGACAAGTGTACTCCTTAATCCCCATCACCTGTCTCATCCAGCCCCCCACACCCACCATCCCTCTGGGAGCCATCAGTTTATTCTTTATGGTTAAGAGCCCATTTCTTGGGCGCCTGGGTGGCTCAGTGGGTTAAGCTGCTGCCTTCGGCTCAGGTCATGATCTCAGGGTTCTGGGATCGAGTCCCGCGTTGGGCTCTCTGCTCAGCAGGGAGCCTGCTTCCTCCTCTCTCTCTCTCTCTCTGCCTACTTGTGATCTCTCTCTGTCAAATAAATAAATAAAATCTTAAAAAAAAAAAAAGAGCCCATTTCTTGGCTTGCTTCTCTCTCTCTCTCTCTGTTTTTCTCCTTGTTCTTTTGTTTCATAAATTCCACATATGAGTGAAATCATATGGTATTTGTCTTTCTTTTACTGACTTATCTCACTTAGCATTATACTCTCTAGCTCCATCCATGTTGTTGCAAATGGAAAGATTTCATTCTTTCTTAAGCCTGAGTAATATTCCTATATATATATGTATATGTGTATTTGTGTGTATGTGTGTGTCATATCTTCCTTATCTATTCTTCAGTCGATGGGCACTTCTGCTGTTTCCATAATTTGGTTATTGTAGCTAATGCTTTTATAGACATTAGGTGCATGCATCCCTTCAAATTAGTATTTTTGTATTCTTTGGGTAAATACCTACTAGTTTAATTGTGAGGTCATAACATAGCTCTATTTTTAACTTTTTGAGGAACCTCCATACTGTTTTCCACAGTGGTTGCACCAGTTTACATTCCCACCAAAAGTTCAAGAGGTTTCCTCTTTCTCCACACCCTCACCAACACCTGTTGTTTCTTGTGTTGTTGATTTTAGCAACTCTGATGTATGTGAGGTTATCTCTCATTGTAGTTTTGATTTGCATTTCCCTGATGTTGAGTGATGTTGAGCATCTTTTCATGTCTGTTGGCCATCTGGATGTCTTCTTTGGAAAAATGTTTATTCCTGTCTTCTGCCTATTTTTTAATTGGACTATTCATATTTTGCATGTTGAATTTTATAAGTTCTTTATATATTTTGGATACTAACCCTGTATTGGACTTAATCTTTTTGAACAGACTTAATAGTTTGTTTTGGCTTTTAAAATCCTTTAAAATCCTTTGTGCTGGGGGTTTGGGAGAAGGGGGTGGGATTATGGACATTGGGGAGGGTATGTGCTTTGGTGAGTGCTGTGAAGTGTGTAAACCTGTTGATTCACAGACCTGTACCCCAGGGGATAAAAATATATGTTTATAAAAAATAAAAAATTAATAAAAAAATTAAAATAAAATAAAATAAAATCCTTTGTGCCTTTTAAAGCTTTTTTTTTTTTTTGTAAGAAATGAAGACTTATTTTTTATAAATTCCTTCCTCCATCAATTAAAATACCTGGGTTCTTCCCGGCAACTGAGGTAAAAAGTAAGTTTTCATAAGATGTCCTTCTTCTAGTGACCGTAGAAGAGGAGTCTAACATTTAGGGAATGTGTACCTCATCTTCTCTGGAGCTTTATTTATTACGAATTCATCATTAGTCAGTTTATGGGGAATGCTTTCAAGATAGTGTGACTGAATAATATCTTAACTCCAGCTGGATGAAAGTAACAAAATCTTTACAATTATGTGGAGGAAAAAGTAATGCAAGCTTCATTTAGGCAAAATTCTTTGGTCTTGACAACATCCAGAATTGAGTGACTCAGGGAAAGTCTGGAACTTCACATAAGTGAACATGGAGGCCATCATGATAATTGACACCTAAATTTGGTATCTAAACACTGCAAGAAAAGGACACAATTACAGACCACAAGAGGACAAGATAGATACTCTCTGTATATTGCTATTCACCCAACACTGTTGTCATTGCCAAGAAGAGAATTATAAATCACTCCCTGATCAGTCTTCATATGTTCCCCAGATTGTAGTTCATTTTCCTGAGCCTCAACTTACTGCACATTGTGGGGCTGTAAGACCAGAGCTTAATATTAAAACCAGGCCAGTCTTTTCAGAGCTCGACCATTCATATTCAGACTCTGCGGTTGTGCTGGGGACCAGGTCTTTGCACAGGTCTTTCCACCATCACCCATACTTCCTGGATTCTAAAGCAAGATGGTAGCCTATGTTACGTCCGAGTGGTTCATGATCAGTTTGGGGGAACCCTCAATACATCCTCTCCCCTTGCCTCATTCTGCCTATTTCAGAATCCAGATATGCAGTGGCTGTGTCTCAGGAGTATCCTAAAGCTGGGTGGGACCTGCAATATAAGTTGTCCTGACAACTGAAGGATAATTTACCTCTTAGTACAAGTGCATCACTAATAGTGATCATTCCTCCAAAGTCAACTTGAATCATAGGCAAAGGAACAGTTCTAAGAACAACAGCATTTTTAGTCTTGGATAAGTGAACAGTGAGGAAAAAGAGGTAATATTTTAAAAGTCTTTTGAGTTTTAAATGGTGGCCCAAGGGAGACAGGATCAAAGAGATCTTTCAATAACACTGGTAATAATTGTTATTGGGGATAATTCAAATATTTGATTGCCCCACTATATTCAAAGAAGGCTGTGGTTTGGTTGTGTCACCAGAGATTACAGATAGAAAACAAAGTTGGAAGTTTGCAAATGGATCTGACTTTGTGAAAGGAGGCAATAGCATTTGAAATTTAAATAGCAGTCATGGAAACTATTTTGCAAAAATAATTTATTAGGGGAAGCAGAAAGAAATCTAACTGAAAGAGAATAAGATACCACATATGTTTTTACAAAATGTTTAATAATATAGTAATAAGTATCAGGAATGTAATGCAGGGGTTGGGCATGATAGATGGAAAAAGGAAGATAATTACACAACTATTCAATGGACCAGCTTCGATTGTAGGGGTGAATATCAGCGGATAGCGAGTGCAGAGACACCATCGTGTTTTTTGAAACTCCTTACCCCCTCCCAAAAAGCCATATCCGCCTGGGGATAGAGATTTTCAACCAGGACTTGGTCCTTCTATGACCTTTACATCAGGCGAGGAAGTTCTGAAAAGCACCTCCTGTCAAACCTTCCTGAACTCACATCCTGAGCTATCTGAGAACCTCAGACTCTCCTGCTTACTTTCATTGTCTGGTTTTCCATTCCTCAGAAGCAGACCCAGAGACAAAGATTCAAATGTGAGCAGTATATAAAGACAAACAGAAAATGTTGATGGAAAAGTGGGAAAAAGTCGCAAAGAAAGTGTAGCCTGAGAAGCCAGATACTACCATGGTTGACTGGAACTTACCTCAGGGGATCTCTGGAAAACAGCGTACAGTGCAAACCTCAGAAGTATCTACCCACGGAGTCAGGAGGACTTAGACACCTGCTTGAGCCAGTCACTGGATAAGAGTTACCAGCGAAGTGCGATAGAGTAGGGGGGTACTTAATTCCCTGGTACTTCTTGCCTGTCAAGTACAGAAGCAGAGTCCCAGCTGAGATTGAGGGGAAGCCCCAAGGGAAGATCATGCAGACACAAGCTGGCCATCTTGAGGGACAAGGGCAAGGTGCACGGGACATGGACAGGACACTGACAGCACCTGCTATAAGTATCAGGACCTTGAGTGTAGGGTTGGTGGCGATCTCTGTTTCTCCACCCCTTTTGGCATATGTGCTGTGTAGACCCCTGTCTCTCAAACTTCAGAGTGCGTGAAAAGCACTTGGGAAGCTTGTTAACCAAGCAAACTCTGGGACCTCACCCACTGAATTCTGACCCACGGTTCAGGGATGGAGTCCAGGAATTGACGTCATTAATAAATATCGCACGTGATTCTGGCACACATGGTCTGATCGCACAGTGAGAAACAATGCCTGGAATCCCGGGTCTTACATGGGAAACAGATGAGCAGAAGGGGAGGCCATGGGGCACAGTGAAAAGAGGATGGTATTTGGATCAAGAGAACCTTGGATATAAATGCTGGTTCCATTACTTAGTGACCTTAGAATAATTACATGATCTATTTGTTTCTTTTTACCTATCGGAGGGAGAGAAAAATACCCCCTTGGGCTATTTCCTACGATAGCTACCTAAGCTAACATATAGGAGAGTCCAGAGCAGTATCTGACTTACGTTAAATGCTCAGGGTTAAAGCTCTCTCTTTTGTCCGTTACTCAGAGAATTGAAGTCTGTTGACAAAGTGATGCCAGTGGCACTTAGTAACGTTCAATAAATAATACCGACTAGAAGAAAATGTGATGATGAAGTAACGCAGAACTTGACTCTGAATTTGTGCCGTATTTTCTCAGTGCACCTGCAGTTGGGTCACTTGTCGCCTTCCACGTGTTGCCGAAGATGACCTGGGGGCTAGGAATGGAAGTGTCCGAAAGCCAAGAAACAGGTCTGGCTGATCTTTCTCCAGACCCGAACCAAGGACCTGGCCTCCAGACTCTTATCCATAGATAATGAGTTTCCACAACGAGAAAGTATTTGGTAGATCAGCTGTTTGTGCTTCTAGAAAATATATTTTCAAGTACAAGAAAAAAAGGGAAGGTGCCGAGAGAAATGTTGAATAGACTATGATTTTGAATAGATTATACTTATTTTTTATTCTTAGGTGATCAGGCCCAGACCGAGTGGCAGTCAGGATGAATTTGGGGCTGCTACGGTGTTACCACAGTATAACCCTCAAGAGAAAATACTAGAGCACAAAGCAACACTTGACTTAGTAGGTCTCCAAGTGTTCACTGAATTCAATGATATTACTCAGCGCAGGGTCACCTTTATGCTTTTCCGTGTTCTCTAGGGAGCTCACTCCCTGGGCCTCATCTTTTCTCTTAGTCGCCTAGTTTGACTTAAACATTAACCAAATCCCTCTTGTCTTCAAGTAAGGGACTCGTGCTCAGTCTTCAGAGTGTAAAGGAAAGTGCACCAAAGAAGGAAGATTTGTTAGCTGCCCCTAAGATCAACTGACTTGATCCCATAAAACATGCCTGGGATAATAGCAAAGATTTTATCTTATTTTATTTTTCAAGATTTTATTTATGTATGTGAGAGACAGAGAGAGCATGAGAAGGGGGAGGGCCAGAGGGAGAAGCAGATGCCCTACTCAGCAGGGGGCCCGATGTGGGACTCGATCCTGGGACTACAGGATCATGACCTGAGACAAAGGCATTTGCTCAACCAACTGAGCCACCCAGGCACCCAATAGCAAAGATTTTAAAAGAAAAATTTTCTTGTAGTGTTGACTTCATTTAATCCTGATACAGATCACAAGGGTCTTTTACAACAGAGTACAACACCACCCACACATGGCTCAAGAGTTCCTGTTTCTTCAAGTTCAGAAACATGAGAAATGCCGTCCACCATCTGACATGATCAAAGGAATCAGCCCCCTGGGCATGGAGCTTACCCACAAGCCTTGTGGGAGCCAGTCTTTTACTTCACCCTCCTACACTGCACCTCTCACAGCAGTCACTCACCCCTGCTTTCCCAGGAAACACTGGAGTGGCCTCTAGACCACAGAGTGGTTGGTGGAAGGAAGGGCCCCAGGGCTGAGGCACCTGCTTTAGTCCAGATCTGCCTGGACCCGCCCTCTTACTGAGGGGCCAAAATCAAGCCGCATCTCTATGCTGTCATATCCTCGAAGGTAAAAGGAAAGAGTTGACTTAAATGGTCGATAAGCTCTCCTCTTCTCTGGACGTGATTTTTCTAAGGAAAAAAAAAAAATCAAGATATCCAATAATAAGTATATCTGATTCCCATTATTTGTGGTAGATACGTCTTCTAAGTGGCTGGGAACCCTGAATTACCGAACGGTGACCAGTTGCCCCCGGAGAAACATAGGGTTAGGTTCCTGTGAGCCTCGGCCACATTTTCACCAAATGATCAATATGGAACCTGGTTTTTTTTGTGTGTGTTTCTACTTAAAGACACCTATATATTGTGATTTATTGACGATGAACTCACAGCTGACAGCCCTGTAGCGGTGCCTGAATGAAAGTTGTCGAACTTGCATGTTTCCTCCATAAGGTGCCTCACAGCCTTCCCATCCTTAGGAACAGACATGGCACCTCCACGCTGCACTTGGGGGCCGTTTTTAAACAGATGAAATCAACAACAAAAAGTACAAAATGTTAAAAACATGGCATTGAATATAGACCGTGGGAAGGACACTTATTTATAGAATGAGAGTCCCAGCAGGAAAGCAGGGCACCACCTCGTCCAGCCTCAGCTGGGACTATGTGCATAGGGCTACTCAAGTTTTTTGCTGCTCCGCACATGTCTGGGGATGACTGTGAAATCACCACGAATATATATTTGGAAGTTACAAATGAATTTTTTAGTGAGTATCCAAATTTGTAAACATGGAATCCATGCATAATGAGAATCAACTGTACGTTAAAAATTAAAAAAACAACAACAACAAATTATTTTGTTATTTTATAGTCTCTTGCTTGTAAAAACAGCACACTTTCTGTAAAACCTTAACTAAACGCAGTGTAGTAATCCCCTCTGTGTTGCGTGAAATCTCACAGATGGTGAAATGTGGACATGCAGCCGCTTCCCCAGTGTCTTGAGGAATGTGACAGGCGAGCCGGGGTGCCGCAGGAGTGTGAACTCCTCCTGAGTTTGGTGCACTGGGGCCGTCCTGACCCTGCTCAGTGATGGACAGAAACGGTGCTCCCCCTTCGCTACCTGCTACCTAAGTCCTGGACTTACGTCTGCAGTAGAAGGTCAGCAAAGCGTCCCGGGACACACTTCCTGGAATTCTACCAAGTGACTCGAACTACCAGCCTGTAATCGAGTCCTGGAAGAGTGCTGTTGCCTGGGGATAGACTGGCTGTTCTGTTACTGGAATTTTCTGTTTTGGAGATGACATCGCTGACGTTTTACCCCTGCCCACTGTAGTCAGTCTCTGCTCCACAGCTTCAGACTGAGGACGTTGTGGCCTCACCTAAGAACCAACCGTTCCTTTACTGAAGGGCAACGACCGCCTTGTATTCGTTTTTTTAAATTCCACTCTCTTCCTCACTGTGTGCGTAACAGTGACTGGGGTATGGAGCCCGCTGGAAATATGTCGATGGAGTTGAGTTCTACTCCACAGTGAACAATTCCCCCAACATTTTCAGAACTTGTAACTGAAGGGAAATACCCCTGTGGAGTGTGCTCAGACCTGCTAAGCACTTTATGTTACATCATCTCCCTTAATCCTCAGTGACCCTGCAAAATTGTTAGTATTCCCATGTTATAACTGGAGAAACAGGTCCCCATGAATTTACATCACTTGTCTAAAGTCACAAAGCTAGTGAGTGCACGTTTACTATGATTGAAATTTGAGCCTGTTTTTTTCCCTATGAGCTATGATTAGTTTATTTGTATCAGTAATGCCTTATATCTCAGTAGCTGCAGTTTCAACTGAATAGGTAATTTCAGATAAGGGGGTGGGGGGAGAAAAATTCTACTGCTTATTGCCCAGACCTTCCACAAGAGCTGTGGAAGACAGTAGGGACTGGGCAGTATTCAGGTTAAGAAGATCTGCCATTTACCAGTTGCTTCTCTGCCAAGAAGCAAGAATGTAGATATTCACTGGGAGAACCATTTTATGATGTTAATCTTTTAAGAAAATAGAAGTTAATGAAAGTAATATATCATAGGTTGAATACAAACAACCGTATCAGAAAATTTGAAACATAATCCGTAAAATGGCGTCTATTTTATATTCACTCATGTTTCAACTAATTACAGACCTTCTCAATTATCTCACAAGAAGGCAAATAATTGGCACCTTCTTCTATCCGTTAGTAGCTGCCGGACGTTGTGGGTCTGTGTGGAATTGAGCAGGCAATACAACCCTATTATATAGATGATGTTCAGAAAGCTTGGCTGTTCCCAAAACTTCTTGTGCATCAATTAAGGGCCACGCATTGCAACCATCAGTCAACCCTGGGTTTGGTGACCTCTGAAAGTCCTTTGCAATCAATAGTCTGTGCCTTTCTGCAGCTGCTCTAAAGATGATCAGATTCTCCCAGTATTTATGAACCCATCTAAGGTCTTCAGAAGAATATATAGACCCATGGAAGAGACTTTTTCTTTTCTTTTCTGCTGACATCTGCTACCATGATTCCAGCACCCTGGGACTGATTCTTCCCTTTCAGATCTGCTTATAACAGTGTACAGAGCAACCATGACATACCCTCAGCAGGGGCCCTGGCGCTCATCTTGTCCATCTGTGGTCCTCTTTGCGACACCCGCGCTTCGATTTAATGCTTCCCATGACGAGGACTTCTCCACTGCCTGTGCCATTGAAAGAAACTCTTCCTAGTATTTATTTAAAATCCATCTTTCCACAGCCTTTCCCTCTAAGCCATAACTCTTTCTTATTGAACCAGGAAGAATGGGTGCAGATGGCCTTGACAGGACTATGTGGTATAACCACAATCCCAGGACAATACTAGTTTATGAGTTTCCAATCTGGTTTACCATGTGTCCCAGACTTTCCATTGTATAATGAAACTTTACCATAATAGTTGCTTTAGAATAAGTTCTGAAGAGTTTGGCGAGCCTCCCCTTTGTTTTTCCAGCTCTACCATGGTCTCACGTAGTGGGGGTAAGACGTACTCACAATGCACAGGGTTCTTATTCTCACATGTGGTGAAATACGAAAGACAACCCTGATAACTTGATCTCCTCTCCTGGAGAAACAGCTTTCTGGTAAAAAGAAGCATGCTCAGACATGTGTTGTTAGGTATGGCTGTTTCCCCGTGTCAGTTCGTTCCAGGACTAGTGTTGCTGACTGCTCGTTGTCCAACTCAGTTGTGTGGTGCCTGGTGGTTGCAAAATTCGTGTAGCCACTGGGTCGAGGTCGGCAGGGGGACTGAGCATGAGAAATGTGGTCATTTATCGTATAGGTGTGTGTGGAGTGAGTGAAGGAAATAAAGGCAGGACAGTCCTGTCCATGAAGCATGAAGAGAGTGGTTTGAACAGTTTAGGTATTGTTGTTTCATCATTCAGTGTACAGTGTAAAATCTACAAGTATTTATTGTTTGACGATGCTTTTTTTTATTTTGCAATAAACACTTATAGCAGCAGTAAATGTTTGAGAAGGACGTGTGTTGTTGAAAAATAAGTGAATTTTGATTGCTCGAGAAAGTTAACGATGAACATGTAACGTGCACAAAATGTGTCTCTTCATGTTGACCACCCACCGTGGGGTCACAGTGGTATGACTCTGGGAAACCAGAAGGCTCAGACCTGCTGGAGAGCATCAGCAGTTACTTCAAAAGGTAGCAACTAGTTTATAAACTGTGCTCTATTTACAACCACAGAAATAATCTTCATATCATCCCCTGAGGTATGACTTTTCATTTAGATCAAGTAGCTATTGTTACTTTTTTTTTTTTTGGACAGAAACTTTGTTTTATCCCCCCCCCGCCTTTCTTTTTTTTTTTTTTTTCATTTATTTATTTTCAGCATTACAGTATCATTATTTTTTCACCACACCCAGTGCTCCATGCAATCTGTGCCCTCTAATACCCACCACCTGGTACCCCGACCTCCCACCCCCCGCCACTTCAAACCCCTCAGATTGTTTTTCAGAGTCCATATTTCTTAAAAATTATTTTTATTAACATATAATGTATGATTTGCCCCAGGGGTACAGGCCTGTGAATCGTCAGGCTTACACACTTCACAGCACTCACCATAGCGCAGACCCTCCCCAATGCCCATAATGTCCACCTCCCCACCCCCCAGTAACCTCAGTCATGTTTTATTCCAAGATTTCTTGTGTGTGAATTCAAAATAAAGCCACAGCCGTTAGTGTGTGACTTCATAAACAGCGGAAGAAATTCACATTTAAATACGAAGTTTTGTGTCAGCGTCATCAGAATCTACAAATAAAAAATTAGCTCATCCCAATTATGCTTCTTCCCTCAGTTCAGTCATCAAAGCTAAGCTTTTAGAAATTTGTGCTTCTGACAGTGTAACATTTGACATTATTGTGAATATCATTGAGTTAGTGAAAATGTTTGACATTGAAGATAAAATCATATTTTGGCAGTGATTATTCATGGCAAATTTTGGCAAACTACAATGTTCCTAATGAAAGAAGTAGCCCAGGAAGCAGAGAATTGGATATGAGGCACTCATGCTTCATAATTGCGTGCAAATAAGTTGGGAAATTCTACTGTACACAGTAACTGAATTCCAAAAATTTCCTACAAAGCTGATTTAAAATTTTAAGGATCTATTCTGGCATGGCAATATGCATTTTTTCTTTGTTATTTGAAATCAGCCTTAAAAAGCCAAGCTTTTGAAGAACTCCTTTGTAAAGTAACCCAAATGTCCTACAATTTAAAAAAATTTTCAAAAGACTTCTATAAAACTGGGATTGAATTTTTGTCTAAATCAGTTGGAAATCTTTAAGTCAAGTATTTGATGAATGGAACAGCATTTGAAGCTTTGTATATATTATCTTTACTGAGGTATTTTGAATATTTATGTTGAATATATTGAAAACAAACTTGCAAAGAGAAAGGCATTGACATGTATCTCTACAAAAGCAAATAAGAAACAGATTGAATTAAATGGTGAGCATTCAAATAATTTACTTCATAACTTTTAGACCTGCAGGCACTAATAATATTAATGATAATCAGTAAGAATTAGCTTACTGAGGAAAGTGTCGTATGCTTTGTCTTCCATATTCCCAAGTGTGAAGGAACCATAACAACAAAAAATAATAGTAGTAATACTATTATTGTCCTGGGGTTTGGTTTGATTTTGGTTTTGGATTTCTTTGTTTGTTTTTATCTTTGCTCTTAAATGAAGAATTTGAGCCTAAAGGAACAGAGGCGAATTTATCCAAGATGAGGCAGCAGGAGGCGGAGCCAAGGAGGTGATGCACCTCCTTTGGGCTCCAGATCTCTGCCTGTAGCCTTTACCCTCCAGCGTAGCTTGGCCCACTAGCAATCGCTCGACCTTTAAGACCTGGGCTTCACCCCTGAAACTGCTACTGAACCTCAGTTTGCCTTGTTTATCTGATCAAAACGTACCCGAGTGTTCCCCAGTGTTGTTTTCCCAATCACTTTCAACTTTATATTTGTTTCTTTTTCATTCAGTGTATTATCCCCCTTCTGGTTAAAATCCTAATTCACTCTTGGGAAAACAAGAAAAATTTTTGGCTCTTTCGGTTTACGAACGAGGATTCTGAAGCCCAAAATGCGTAAGGACATCCTCCAACTCACAAAGCAGGCTGAAGGCAGATTTGGGTCTGGAAGTTGCAAGCTTAGTTCTCTCGCTTAGTGCCTGTCCCTGCCTCAGAGGGACCATTCAGTCCCACAGCAAGGTTATCGTGAGTTCGAGTCCTCACTCGCAGCCGCAGGTAACCAACCCAGCAGTGATTCTGTGGACCTAGAAAGTGCTAGGCCTCGGGGCGGGCTCACCAGGAGAACCGCAGGGCTGCCCTAGTAAGAAAAAGAAACACTCTCAGGAGAGTGGTCAGACACGCTAAGCGCCTTGAAGGTGCTTATATTTTCATTGAAGAACATTGTCATTTGCAGGAAGCAGGGACTGTAGGTCTGAAAATCCTGTCTTCCATGACTCCCTTCCAGAGAAACGAAGAACAGGACCCATGCAGCTTGCAGCCACCCTTCCTGACAAGGCTCCCCTGGAAGGCCCTTTCCCTGGATTTTCAGATGACATCATCAGTCTAAAGCGTCTCCAAGTGGAACTGGCTGCGCCCAGAAATCTGTCAGCTGAGTGTTTGGAAGAAACTGAGAAATCCTTGAATCACGTGAAGGGATCAAAAGTACTTATTAAAGTATTTTCAAAAGAGCTCTGGGTTCAATAAGAAGAAAATGAGATCAGATAGAGAAGAATCCGGAGCCCAGTTCTGGTGTGGAAAACTCCTTGTAGTGAGGACCAGAAGAAGGGAACACACCGAGGGGGAACAGAGCTCGTTAAGAAACAGTGTTCGAGGGAGGAGTCAAGATGGCGGAGAAGTAGCAAGCTGAGACTGCTTCAGCTAGCCGGAGATCAGCTAGATAGCTTATCTAAAGATTGCAAACACCTGAAAATCCATCGGCAGATCGAAGAGAAGAAGAACAGCAATTCTGGAAACAGAAAATCAACCACTTTCTGAAAGGTAGGACCGGCGGAGAAGTGAATCCAAAGCGACGGGAAGATAGACCCCGGGGGGAGGGGCCGGCTCCCGGCAAGCGGCGGAGCAACCGCGCACAAAATCAGGACTTTTAAAAGTCTGTTCCGCTGAGGGACATCGCTCCAGAGGCTAAACCGGGGCGAAGCCCACGCAGGGTCAGCGTGGCCTCAGGTCCCGCAGGGTCACAGAAGGATCGGGGGTGTCTGAGTGTCGCAGAGCTTGCGGGTATTGGAACGGGAAAGCCGGGCTACAGAGACAGAGCTGACAGTAAGCTCGCAGCTCCGTGTTACCTTGAACCGGTCGCAGGCTCGGTGAGCTCGGAGCGCGGCCGGAGGTCAGGCAGACGGGAGTGACTGGGCGCTGTTCTCTGAGGGCGCACTGAGGAGTGGGGCCCTGGGCTCTCGGCTCCTCCGGGCCGGAGACCAGGAGGCCGCCATTTGTATTCCCGTCCTCCGGAACTCTACGGAAAGCGCTCAGGGAACAAAAGCTCCTGAAAGCAAACCCGAGCGGATTACTCACCCCGGCCCAGGGTAAGGGCGGTGTAATTCCGCCTGGGGCAAAGACACTTGAGAATCACTACAACAGGCCCCCTCCCCCAGAAGATCAACAAGAAATCCAGCCGAGACCAAGTTCACCTACCAAGGAGTGCGGTTTCAATACCAAGGAGAGCAGCAGAATTCCAGAGGAGGAGAAAGCCAAGCACGGAACTCATGGCTTTTTTCCTGTGATTTTTTTTAGTCTTGCAGTTAATTTAATTTTTTCGTTTTCATTTTTTTTTCTTTTTTTTTTTTTTTCTCGCCTTCGGGTAAAATTTTTTTTTTTTTTTTAAATTTTACCTTTTTATTTTTTAACGATTTTTTACTAGTTTATCTAATAATATATATATATATATATTTTTTTTTTTTTTACATTTTTCTTAGGTGTTTTCTTTTTTTAAAAATTCTTTTCTTTTTTTTTCTTTTTTTTTTTTTTTTTTTTTTCTTTTTTCTCTCTTCCTTTTTGAACCTCTTTTTATCCCCTTTCTCCCCACTCACGATTTTGGATCTCTTCTAATTTGGTTAAAGCATATTTTCCTGGGGTTGTTGCCACCCTTTTAGTATTTTACTTGCCCCTTCATTTACTCTTATCTGGACAAAATGACAAGACGTAAAAATTCAACACAAAAAAAAGAACAAGAGGCAGTACCGAAGGCTAGGGACCTAATCAATACAGACATCGGTAATATGTCAGATCTAGAGTTCAGAATGACAATTCTCAAGGTTCTAGCCGGGCTCGAAAAAGGCATGGAAGATATTAGAGAAACCCTCTCGAGAGATCTAAAAGCCCTTTCTGGAGAAATAAAAGAACTAAAATCTAACCAAGTTGAAATCAAAAAAGCTATTAATGAGGTGCAATCAAAAATGGAGGCTCTCACTGCTAGGATAAATGAGGCAGAAGAAAGAATTAGTGATATAGAAGACCAAATGACAGAGAATAAAGAAGCTGATCAAAAGAGGGACAAACAGCTACTGGACCACGAGGGGAGAATTCGAGAGATAAGTGACACCATAAGACGAAACAACATTAGAATAATTGGGATTCCAGAAGAAGAAGAAAGTGAGAGGGGAGCAGAAGGTATACTGGAGAGAATTATTGGGGAGAATTTCCCCAATATGGCAAAGGGAATGAGCATCAAAATTCAGGAGGTTCAGAGAATGCCCCTCAAAATCAATAAGAATAGGCCCACACCCCGTCACCTAATAGTAAAATTTACAAGTCTCAATGACAAAGAGAAAATCCTGAAAGCAGCCCGGGAAAAGAAGTCTGTAACATACAATGGTAAAAATATTAGATTGGCAGCTGACTTATCCACAGAGACCTGGCAGGCCAGAAAGAGCTGGCATGATATTTTCAGAGCACTAAACGAGAAAAACATGCAGCCAAGAATACTATATCCAGCTAGGCTATCATTGAAAATAGAAGGAGAGATTAAAAGCTTCCAGGACAAACAACAACTGAAAGAATTTGCAAATACCAAACCAGCTCTACAGGAAATCTTGAAAGGGGTCCTCTAAGCAAAGAGAGAGCCTACAAGTGGTAGATCAGAAAGGAACAGAGACCATATACAGTAACAGTCACCTTACAGGGCAATACAATGGCACTAAATTCATATCTCTCAATAGTTTACCCTGAATGTGAATGGGCTAAATGCCCCTGTCAAAAGACACAGGGTATCAGAATGGATAAAAAAAAACACAAACCCATCTATATGTTGCCTCCAAGAAACACATTTTAAGCCCGAAGACACCTCCAGATTTAAAGTGAGGGGGTGGAAAAGAATTTACCATGCTAATGGACATCAGAAGAAAGCAGGAGTGGCAATCCTTATATCAGATCAATTAGATTTTAAGCCAAAGACTATAATAAGAGATGAGGAAGGACACTATATCATACTCAAAGGGTCTGTCCAACAAGAAGATTTAACAATTTTAAATATCTATGCCCCCAATGTGGGAGCAGCCAACTATATAAACCAATTAATAACAAAATCAAAGAAACACATCAACAATAATACAATGATAGTAGGGGACTTTAACACTCCCCTCACTGAAATGGACAGGTCATCCAAGCAAAAGGTCAGCAAGGATATAAAGGCCTTAAATGACACACTGGACCAGATGGACATCACAGATATATTCAGAATATTTCATCCCAAAGCAACAGAATACACATTCTTCTCTAGTGCACATGGAACATTCTCCAGAATAGATCACATCCTCGGTCCTAAATCAGGACTCAACCGGTATCAAAGATTGGGATCATTCCCTGCATATTTTCAGACCACAATGCTCTAAAGCTAGAACTCAACCACAAAAGGAAGTTTGGAAAGAACCCAAATACATGGAGACTAAACAGTATCCTTCTAAAGAATGAATGGGTCAACCGGGAAATTAAAGAAGAATTGAAAAAAATCATGGAAACAAATGATAATGAAAACACAACGGTTCAAAATCTGTGGGACACAACAAAGGCAGTCCTGAGAGGAAAATATATAGCGGTACAAGCCTTTCTCAAGAAACAAGAAAGGTCTCAGGTACACAACCTAACCCTACACCTAAAGGAGCTGGAGAAAGAACAAGAAAGAAAACCCTAAAGCCCAGCAGGAGAAGAGAAATCATAAAGATCAGAGCAGAAATCAATGAAATAGAAACCAAAAAACAATAGAACAAATCAACGAAACTAGGAGCTGGTTCTTTGAAAGAATTAATAAAATTGATAAACCCCTGGCCCGACTTATCAAAATGAAAAGAGAAAGGACCCAAATAAATAAAATCATGAATGAAAGAGGAGAGATCACAACTAACACCAAAGAAATACAAACTATTATAAGAACATACTATGAGCAACTCTACGGCAATAAATTTGACAATCTGGAAGAAATGGATGCATTCCTAGAAACATATAAACTACCACAACTGAACCAGGAAGAAATAGAAAGCCTGAACAGACCCATAACCAGTAAGGAGATTGAAACAGTCATTAAAAATCTCCAAACAAACAAAAGCCCAGGGCCAGACGGCTTCCCGGGGGAATTCTACCAAACATTTAAAGAAGAACTAATTCCTATTCTCCTGAAACTGTTCCAAAAATAGAAATGGAAGGAAAACTTCCAAACTCATTTTATGAGGCCAGCATCACCTTGATCCCAAAACCAGACAAGGATCCCACCAAAAAAGAGAGCTATAGACCGATATCCTTGATGAACACAGATGCGAAAATACTCAACAAAATACTAGCCAATAGGATTCAACAGTACATTAAAAAGATTATTCACCACGACCAAGTGGGATTTATTCCAGGGCTGCAAGGTTGGTTCAACATCCGCAAATCAGTCAATGTGATACAACACATCAATAAAAGTAAGAACAAGAACCATATGATACTCTCAATAGATGCTGAAAAAGCATTTGACAAAGTACAACATCCCTTTCCTGATCAAAACTCTTCAAAGTGTAGGGATAGAGGGCACATACCTCAATATCATCAAAGCCATCTATGAAAAACCCACCGCAAATATCATTCTCAATGGAGAAAACTGAAAGCTTTTCCGCTAAGGTCAGGAACACGGCAGGGATGTCCATTATCACCACTGCTATTCACATCGTACTAGAGGTCCTAGCCTCAGCAATCAGACAACAAAAAAGAAATTAAAGGCATCCAAATCGGCAAAGAAGAAGTCAAATTATCACTCTTCGCAGATGATATGATACTATATGTGGAAAACCCAAAAGACTGCACTCCAAAACTGCTAGAACTTATACAGGAATTCAGTAAAGTGTCAGGATATAAAATCAATGCACAGAAATCAGTTGCATTTCTCTACACCAACAGCAAGACAGAAGAAAGAGATATTAAGGAGTCATCCCATTTACAATTGCATCCAAAACCATAAGATACCTAGGAATAAACCTAACCAAAGAGACACAGAATCTATACTCAGAAAACTATAAAGTACTCATGAAAGAAATTGAGGATGACACAAAGAAATGGAAAAATGTTCCATGCTCCTGGATTGGAAGAATAAATATTGTGAAAATGTCTATGCTACCTAAAGCAATCTACACATTTAATGCAATTCCTATCAAAGTACCATCCATCTTTTTCAAAGAAATGGAACAAATAATTCTAAAATTTATATGGAACCAGAAAAGACCTCGAATAGCCAAAGGGATATTGAAAAAGAAAGCCAACGTTGGTGGCATCACAATTCCGGACTTCAGGCTCTATTACAAAGCTGTCATCATCAAGACAGCATGGTACTGGCACAAAAACAGACACATAGATCAATGGAACAGAATAGAGAGCCCAGAAATAGACCCTCAAATCTATGGTCAACTAATCTTCGACAAAGCAGAAAGAATGTCCAATGGAAAAAAGACAGCCTTTTCAATAAATGGTGCTGGGAAAATTGGACAGCCACATGCAGAAAAATGAAATTGGACCATTTCCTTACACCCACACACAAAATAGACTCAAAATGGACGAAGGACCTCAATGTACGAAAGGAATCCATCAAAATCCTTGAGGAGAACACGGGCAGCAACCTCTTCGACCTCTGCCGCAGCAACATCTTCCTAGGAACAACGCAAAAGGCAAGGGAAGCAAGGGCAAAAATGAACTATTGGGATTTCATCAAGATCAAAAGCTTTTGCACAGCAAAGGAAACAGTTAACAAAATCAAAAGACAACTGACAGAATGGGAGAAGATATTTGCAAACGACATATCAGATAAAGGACTAGTGTCCAGAATCTATAAAGAACTTAGCAAACTCAACACCCAAAGAACAAATAATCCAATCAAGAAATGGGCAGAAGACATGAACAGACATTTCTGCAAAGAAGACATCCAGATGGCCAACAGACACATGAAAAAGTGCTCCATATCACTCGGCATCAGGGAAATACAAATCAAAACCACAATGAGATATCACCTCACACCAGTCAGAATGGCTAAAATCAACAAGTCAGGAAATGACAGATGCTGGCGAGGATGCGGAGAAAGGGGAACCCTCCTACACTGTTGGTGGGAATGCAAGCTGGTGCAGCCACTCTGGAAAACAGCATGGAGGTTCCTCAAAATGTTGAAAATAGAACTGCCCTATGACCCAGCAATTGCACTATTGGGTATTTACCCTAAAGATACAAATGTAGTGATCCAAAGGGACACATGCACCCGAATGTTTATAGCAGCAATGTCCACAATAGCCAAACTATGGAAAGAACCTAGATGTCCATCAACAGATGAATGGATCAAGAAGATGTGGTATATATACACAATGGAATACTATGCAGCCATCAAAAGAAATGAAATCTTGCCATTTGCAACAACATGGATGGAACTAGAGCGTATCATGCTTAGCGAAATAAGTCAAGCAGAGAAAGACAACTATCATATGATCTCCCTGATATGAGGAAGTGGTGATGCAACATGGAGGCTTAAGTGGGTAGAAGAATAAATGAAACAAGATGGGATTGGGAGGGAGACAAACCATAAGTGACTCTTAATCTCACAACAAACTGAGGGTTGCCGGGGGGAGGGGGTTTGGGAGAAGGGGGTGGGATTATGGACATTGGGGAGGGTATGTGATTTGGTGAGTGCTGTGAAGTGTGTAAACCTGGTGATTCACAGACCTGTACCCCTGGGGATAAAAATATATGTTTATAAAAAAAAAAAAATTAAAAAAAAAAAAAAAAAAAAAAAAAAAAAAAAAAAAAAAAGAAACAGTGTTCGAGTGCCGTGGGATTGCTCTGCCCTTGAACCTGGAGGAGTGTGCAGAAGTAAGCAGTTACTTACAGAGACACATCTTTCCTGAGAGATCTGATCCAAGAAAAATAATGAATTACAACAACACAAATCCTAAGGAAAAGGGAGGAAACAGCCTCTCTCTGACCGAGAGCCTTTTTTGTGTCTCCAGATGCCTTGCAACCTAGAGTCCTGAAGACTTAGGCATCCCTTGGTGGTTGATGCTCTAACCGTTTCATGACAGAAGACTCCAGGGAACTTAGGGACTTTCTTCTCTCACGGACCAACCAACAGCTTACCAACAGCCAACCAACCAGACAATAGGAGCCTCTATACGCTTTACTTTAGATTACAATGTAACACTTCACTTTAGACTACAATGTAACACTTTACATTAGACTACAATGTAACTTAAATGCATGTTACTAAGTAGAACAGTTGTCCCTGGCAAAGAGGATCCATTCACTTAATAAACTCCTCATCTTTGAAGAGACCAGAAATAGCCAATGCGCAGGCAGACACAAATACTGAGGCATCAAGACTAGCGTAGATTTCTTCCCCAGAATGCTGGAACCCTGTGTATTCTCCATGAAATTTGAAAAAAGGCCAATGTGTAGGGAGATAGCTATCTCAAAGGGATCAGAGATCTGATGGCAGCAATCGTCCCTTTTAAATTTCAGGTGTATAATTAATGAAATATGGTAAATTGTAAAAATGAAAAATACAGAGGAACGCATAATACCCAGTGTTCTTCGGATATGATAAAACAGATACTTCATACACAACATGTAAGATCTTAAATTGGCATAATTATTTCTGTAAAACTGGCAGTATTTGCAGTAACTTTAAGAAGTTCATTCTTGGGCGCCTGGGTGGCTTAGTGGGTTAAAGCCTCTGCCTTCAGCTCAGATCATGATCCCAGGGTCCTGGAATTGAGCCCCGTGTTGGGCTCTCTGCTCCACAGGGAGTCTGCTTCCCCTTCTCTCTCTGCCTGCCTCTCTGACTACTTGTGCTCTCCGTCTGTCAAATAAATAAAATCTTTTAAAAAATAAATAAAAAATTATTCCAGTTTAGTGATATATTCTAACGAAGCCGTACAGACATACAAAGTCAATCCTTACCCACAGAGTTGTTCACTGGAGCTTTGTTTAAAAAAGAAGAAAGAAATAAGAAGTATCATGAAGTTCAACAAAAAGGGATTGAGTAAGTAAATTATAGTGTACACACTTGACTGCCCCTTTATGCAGTCATTAAATTACAGAATTTATGTATGTCACTGAATATTTATAAATAAATAAATAAAAACATTTATATGAATAAAAGGTAAGCCAGATAATAAAAATCACCTTATTCAAAACTGGTAAAAAATAGTGAACATACTCATGTCTATATTGTAACTTGAATGCAATATATTTAAGTATTTATGGCAGTTGCTTCTGGGTGGTAGAACTGCCAGTGTTTTAACTTGTTTACAGTTATACTTCTATTTTCTAAATATTTGTGTTTGTAGTTGATATGTCTGATACAGTATCCGATCTTTCCTTAGGAGCAAACATCCGCTCTCTGGACGAGGGTGACCCTCTGACGGGTCCAGGGGTGGTTCCCTGACCCAACCTTATCTCATCCTTAGGTTAGCTGGTGAACCTTAATATGGCTCCACGTTTCAAGAGTAATGAGAGAAGTACAGAGAGAGAGAGAGAGAGAGAGATGGTCCTTAAAGCTGCCTACATTCTCATTTTCAATGTTTCCTGGTGCCAGCTGAAGAAAATACATGCTTCACAATCCACCTCTCTTTTCCGGATGGCTGACGTGTGTCTTGTAAACAAATACAACAACACAAAACACCAGAAAAGCTAATCTATTATAATTAAGAAAAAATGTTAAATTGTATTTTGAAATAAAGCTGAATCAGGATAATAAATTTTTATGCTTTGCCGATAGAAAGATAACTAACTAGACACACTTTATATTCTTTTTTTTAAAAAGATTTTATTTATTTATTTGACAGAGAGAGACCACAAGTAGGCAGAGAAGCAGGCAGAGAGAGAGGAGGAAGCAGGCTCCCCGCAGAGCAGAGAGCCCGATGCGGGACTCGATCCCAGGACCCTGAGATCATGACCTGAGCCGAAGGCAGAGGCTTAACCCACTGAGCCACCCAGGTGCCCCCACACTTTATATTCTTGACATTCTGTTGAACAAAGTGTACTTTTCTCAGAGAGGTTAAATTTGTTTGCTGTGTATGCTTCCCTATTTTTTTCTTTTTTTTTAATTTAATTTTTTTATTTTTTTATAAACATACAATGTATTATTAGTCCCAGGGATACAGGTCTATGAACCGCCAGGTTTACATACTTTACAGCACTCACCATATACACTTCCCTACTTTTATCATTCTGAGCAAATGACGTTGTTTTACGTGAAGCTAAGATAAGATTCTCCTCCTGTATGTAAGTCTTCATCTCCGAGAAGCGCACCCAGAAGTTCACCTCCAGTACAGTTTTCCTTATTTATTCATCCCTATTTGTCAACACACCTTTCTGAGAGTGGGCTTCAGTAAGGTATTGATCTTCCCTCCACTGTGCTTTGGAAACTTTGAAAATCCACCTGTCCTGCAAGTGGGGAAGAATATATTAGAAGAAATCATTACTGAGCAGTTTGGGGAGACGGGTGGACAGATGGGAGAGACCTCAACATGGATCAAGGAGGGTTTTTTTTGTCTAGTGTACGTTTAGCCCTGGGCCAGTCTCGGAGAAGCTGTGAGAGTAAGAATCATGATTTCCATCCTTAGGAAGCTTGAGATAATGTTATGCTGAACTGCAAATAAGATCCTCCCTAAGGGGAAATCTATCTTTATCCGTAGCTCCCTCCCTGAAGGCAGGCTGGATCACTCTAAGATATATGAAGTTCTGGAAAAAATTGTTTTGGGGGCTCTACCTATGTAAACAACTTGAGTGACCCCAAACTAGTGTGTCAGCCCCATTCTAGAGGTCCAACCTCATGTGCTTGTGCCAAAGAAGCTGGCTTCCACACCAGCCACTGGGGTTGATGAGCTTACCAGGTCAGCCTCTTGAGGCTCTGGGGTGACCTCTTAGGTGGCAGTCTCAGAGCATCTCACAGCATCTGGTGGACCCTACACATGGGAGAGAAGGTTGCCTGGTGTGTGGGTTTCTGAGTGTGTGTGGGTTTCTGCCTTTCCTGGGGGCATTGTGGGCTCCACCTGTTCATAGGTACTAGAAAGGGGACCGGAAAATGCTGAGGGAGACACTTCAAAGCACAGGGCTCCATAAGACATGGGGCTTGAGGCAGGAGTCCTTGCCTGCCAGGACTAATGGTGCTTCTAAAAGCACTTCTTTTTTCAGCTGTCCTTCCCCTGGACTCACTGTCACTTGCTTTGTCATAAATGCCCATGGTGTCCAAGGCACTAAGTAATTACTTTGGTAATAGAAAATTCCACCTCCCTACCTCGAGTCTGACATGCCATCACTGAATTTCCAAACAACCACTTTAATGACAAGTCTAGGCACAGACATACTTGTATTTACCTTCCAAGGCTCCAAACAGATAAAGGGAAGGAAATATGATCTCTTGCTCCACTTCAAACTAGGTGACTCTAATGTTTTTTCTCCAGTGCTTAGTCATTTGCCCTGTGTGGGTCAGGAAGCTGGTGGGCTAGATGGCTTTCTTCTTCGAAATGAAGAGCCTCCAACCAAAGTAAGACCACAGAGCTGTAAAAGCCAAGTAGTAAAGACCTTCGGCCAGAGGCAGAACTGTCTGGGAAGCTGGAGTTCAGAAGACAAAAGTGGAGCACGGAAAGATCGTGGAGTCTCCTGCCCCCCTGTCCCAAACCCAAAGAGGAGCCACCAACGAATGCTGATAATGTCCTTTTCCTTTAATGCAAAGTGCCTTGGGCAAGCAGTGTGACTATAGAGCACAGGAGACGGAATGCAGGGCGCATTCATTGAAGGACTCTTCTCCTTTGGTCGGGAGTCAAGTGGGGCTTTTCCCAGAGAGGACCCACGAGCTGCGGTTCCATCTCGTGACTTAGCTGCTTTGGAGGCATGAGGACATGGTACCCTCAGCACAGGTGTCAGTGTTATCCTGGTGAACACCGGCAGGGACAACAGTTTCAAGGAATCTTCAAGAAGTTTTGAGGACATCAGCGACTCACAAGTGGGTTCCAGAGCAGAAGAACCCAGCAGGTGTGTTGTCCCTACCGCAGTGGGCAGACATCAGCCTTTGGTTGTGCACAAGTGAATATAGTGTTTAATACACGTCAAATGTCTTCCTCCCCTCCACAGGAAAGTATTTCTTAGAGAAGTGAAAAGAACTTGTTATGACTCTTTGAGGAGATCACTGATATTCCGGAGACTCATTTTCCTTATCACAGAGGTGGCGTGAGGACGAAGAACGCCCCATAAGTCTGCTGTGTCCTTAGTGTGAATGGTCAGACCGCCGTTCTTTTCTGATTCTCGGCAGCTACCGCTGTGTTCTCTGGGCACATGCGAGGGCACAGTATCCTAGTTTTTCAAAAATGTGGGCTTCTTTGCTGGACCCTTCCCCTGGTTACCAGTTATAGTGGTGAGTAATTATGTGCTAATGCATGTTCCCTACTGAAAGTTGTGAGAAGCAGAAAACTCATTTCTTCAGCGTCCTTGAAAAGACACTAAGGCATGTCTGTGTGCCAGCAGCTTAGAAATGAAAATTTCCACATTCCTTGTGCCTGGTCTCATTAATTCTCTCCACCCCACTGGTGTTAAGGTTTTATAAATAAGCAAGACAGGATTGATTTTTTTCCATTTCAGCAAACTGTAAAAGAAGACAGTCGAGAAATCACTCCCGTCCTCATTCCTCCCACCCCTGCCCCCCGGCTCATTGCTCTCTAAAACTGGGTGAAAGTTGGTGTAGCCCCTCCAAATTAGGTGAAAGATGATTTCATTTCAGTAATCTGCAGGGAAGTTATTTCTGGTTTGCACAAACATGCCAAAATAAGGGAGCAGTCTTCATGAAGAGTCCAGTGTGATTTCTCTCTGGCTACAGGGAAACTCAGGATGTAGGAAGACCTGACTCCTAGTATCAGGAGGGGTTATGGCATTTAGCCGGACCTACATGGATGTAGGCTAGAGGAGTGGAAGCAACACTGAGGGAAGAATCAGAACACCTGGGGTGGGGTGGTCCTTAAAGGTGTCTAGTTGTGGGGTTCACAAGCCTGAACCTGGAAATTACAGTCAAGGGTGGCCTTTTGGATACAGACAGGGAGAGCGGAAGAATCTTCTGCCAGAGAAGATCTACTTTTGTAGGTTCCATATTTTAGGCTTCCGCATCTGCTCAGATTCCCACACTAACATAATCTGAAAACCCTCCCATGGTTCAAATTCTCTCTACTACTTCTCAGCTGATTCGTCCTCTTGCCGAAACAGCTCCAGTGACAGGGCTCCCAAAGCAGCCATCTTTGGACAGATGGTCCCCAAATTCCCTGCTAGCTCTATGAATCTACACCAACGTATGAATGTAAACAGGAAATGCAGTCGTGTGAAGACTGAGTTGAAGCTGTTGCTTCACATGATTCCTCAATGCAATCGCTCTTCTGTCTATAGCTAATGAGGGCAAAAGCAAGTGCAAATTTATTTTATTTTAATATATTCTTAAAACATGTGAAACTATACCCCCATCTCTGACACAGGGTGTTGCTTTTTCTTTTCAAGAGGGAAAACATTCACATCAGGATTGATTTAATTTTTCTCCCTTTTAAATCATAAACAGTCCTGGTACAAGAAACAGTAGCTGTTATTGATTAAAAGTTCATTTTCCTTGCCTGGGCTGATGATTGATATTTGGAGAGGAGGAGGGGTGTTGGATTTTTGGCTGGGATTGGAAGTGGGGCAATTTTGTCACATTACCTGTTCTTTATAAGAGTGTTGGTGTTGGAGGAAATTTAGGTCTAGGGAAAGAGCTTTTTTTCCTCTGTAAATTTTAGTAGATGTTGGTCCAACTTTTTGTTTTATTTTATTTCTTGCTATGCTGGGTTCATCAGCTTTAAGTACCTGCAGTGCACGTGAGCCTGTGAGAGCCCCTCTAAATGGGCTTTTAATGGTCTGTTGAATAAAGCAGCTACCAGTTCCGGAAATGCATGCATTTTATAGGTGTGTATTTTCAAAGCTTCTATTTGGGAGTGCTAGCTGAGACATGGCTTTGTATATGTTTTTCACAGACTCAGTACGGCAATAAAGACTGCCTCTGGAAGCATTAAAAAGCAAGGAATAAATTTCCTTGTCCCATTTATATTTCTGATGTCAAGAATAATAATTCTTGTGGTTAAAGAAAAAATAAGTATCTTTCCTTTAGGAAAGTCATTTGAGCCCATCAGAAAATTATAATTTCACAGGAGGGTGGCAATCAAGTTCATCGAATGTGTGTGTCTATGATATTTATAATCAAGGCATAGGGTTTTTGAGAAAGTAAGAAGTGATCAGCAGTTATAGCAAAATTCTTTGCCTTCAATTTTCTAATTTGTATGTGTTATGAACATTATCTCTCCTTTGGTTTTCAACCGAAGCAAACATGTACCATACACTAGAGATCCTTGAGCTTGTCAGTTAGTGGAACATCTGGAAGTGATAGTGATCTTTGCACAACACCGTTTAATATTGACATATTAAATCTAAAATAACAGAATATATAATATGACACCAGGTTTTATTAGATAGAAATAAAGACAACAAGTAGCTATAACCAAACATTTTTTTAAAATGTGGTGGGAAAACCTAGAATTAAAAGATACTCCATTCAATTAATTTTTCCAAAAAACTGGGGAGACTTATTATTCATATTTAATGGCAAAGCACCTTGGCTGAAACTGAACAAGTGGGATTCCATGGAAGCATGGTTTGAAAACCTGTATCCTAGAGATGCACAGAAGTTCTGAATATGTTCCTAGAGAGCTTAGGTATCGTCAGTTGGACTTCCTCAAAGTTGATTAAAAATCCTCAGGACGGTTTAAATCTGAAGCCAAAGGGAAAAAGCAAATAAAGAAATGCTGATAAATTTGACTACCATGAAATGTAGTCAGTTTAGTTTGCTACATAAAGCTCCATAAGAAAAATAAAAAGGCAAAAAGGAGAGAGTGGAAAAAATATTCACAACACATATTATAATGTGTTACTAAATCAAAATAATACAAAAGTTTATAGAGTTCAGTAAGTGACCAACTAGTCCTTGGTAGGGTAGAAAACAGTGGCCAAAAGAAAATGATAAGCAATTTACAAAATAAGAAGTACAGACAGCAATGTGCATATCAAAAATTACTCAACATTATTGCTAATTAGAGGAATCCATATTAAAACAACGAAATAACACTTATTTCCTTCAATCTTTGGGGTTAGAGAAAGGAACACAGTCATACACTTCTATGTAGAGTAGTATAATTTTTAGAAAAATAATGCTGTGACATCTATCAAAAGCTTGAAAATTTTTTGTACTTTTAATCTAATCAACAATTTAACTTCCAAACGTGTTACCATCTCTCATTTTCCCCTTATGTAAAGGCTTTTGTATGATATTTTTTGTATCATTGTTTAAAGTTGAAGAAAATGGAAATAGTTTCATTGTCTAATACTAAAGGACAGGATAAGTAGGGGATAGTATAGCACACAATATCACACTGTAAGGTCTTTAATTATGAGGTTGGTTACAATGTTTCCTTACTGATAGCAGTAGGTATTCATAATTTTAATGAGAAAACACAAGTTTCAAAGATGTATTATGCTATGATTCTATTTCTGTTAAATTTTATGTGCAAAGTAAGTGGCTAGAAGTTTGTACATCATGGTATCTTTTTTTTAAAGATTTTATTTATTTGACAGAGATCACAAGTAGGCAGAGAGAGAGAAGGAAGCAGGCTCCCCACTGAGCAGAGAGCGCGATGTGGGGCTCGATCCCAGGACCCTGGAATCATGACCTGAGCAGAAGGTAGAGGCTTAACCCACTGAGCCACCCAGGTGCCCCTGTACATTACAGTGTCTATCTGTCATTATATCTGGGTGGGTGGAATGGAATTGTGTTTGTTTATTCTATTTGTTTTTTAATCTACACATATTTTCTTCTGTAATTATTATGTGTATCAGATTGAGGGGAAAAACAAAGGAATTTTCCGTCCTGGAGAAGCTATGTAAGGAGACCAAATGATATATCTAGCCTAAGACATGTTATTATCTCCAACAATCATCTTTTCTCTCTAAAAATAATCTCTCTACAGATTCTTCCTCTGTACAATGCATTTTACCCATTTTATTCATGGGTCATTTCAGCTGGTGACGACTGTTATATTTCTCCAAGGGAATGTATAGACCGTTTTCTATGTAGTAAACTCCTCCAATCACCAGTAACGAAATCAAATCACTCTAAATTAGGGTCTTTGGGAGGGAAAGGCCAAGTCAATAAATAGCTTTGTATGATTTGAACGAATCAGAAATAAGTAGAAATAAGTCAGACTCTTGGCTTTCATCTTATTCCCAGCCCCTGGAGTAAGAATGTTAGCTCAGTTGACTTAATGCTTAGGAATACAAAACAACAAAAAAAGGAGAAAAAAAAAGGCAATAAAATGTTAAGGAAAACCAAAAGAGAAAATAAAACAAAATTTAAAAGTCTCAGTGTCCATAACAAGGATGAAGATACTCATTTTGTTCCATTTTCGGAGCATCTATTTAGAAGATTAGTATGGCCTAAACATGTTTTAAAATGAACATAAGAACAAACTTAGAAGGGAAAAAAAGTAGAAATAACATACAGATTTTGGAGTTGGTGAGAACTCTAGGATTCACAGCTCAGTCCTGCATCTTGCAAACTTTGAGAATAAAGAGTCCACTTAGTCCTTCTAAAGGGAGATAAAACCAAAGTAAAATTAAATACATGTACGAGCCAATTAGTAAATGTCAGTTTCCTTCTCGGGAGAAGAGTAAGAGGGAAGAGGAGGAAAAAGCAGGAGATCTTCGCTTCTAACCCTCATGTCTGGGCACAGCCCTAGCGTCTGGTGGGGAAACTATGTGTTTGGACGGAAGGATGTGGGTACATGATTGGGAGGAGGGAATATTTTAAGATAATTTAAGCATCCATCCGAGAATCAGAACAGCAACAGCAGCAAAAAAAAAAAATGCTGGTCGTAAAGAGTAGTAACATCTGAGATGCTACGGAGTCCAAGGGACACGGACCTTTGATCTGATCTTCGAGAATCATCAGGTTCTCTCCCTGCCCCACTTCCTCCTGGACCATGCTGAGGGGTACCCTACTGGATGCCTACCCTGGTTTCGCTGTTTGGAAAATGAGAAAACATTTTTTTCCCTCTCTTTACCCAGAATAATGCTTTGAAAAGACAATATTTGGTTGTTAAAAACGCTTTGAGCTTTAGGGAAGGTAACACTAAGACTCAAAGCATTGTTGTCCTTGTCATGCACGGCCTGGCGAAAGGTGAGAGTTTCATCTTTGGAACTCTGACGCTGGAGAACATGCTGTCTCGCTTCCAATCTAAGTGGGAGACAGTTTGGAGGAGATCTGAAATTTTAGGAGCTCTTGAAGCCTGGCGAATGTGGAGCAGGTTTGATTAAAAACAACAAAAGTGTTTGTGAAGTGTGTGGTGGGGGCTGGGGAAGGGGAAAATGCGAGTGGACGTGTGGTATGGACGTCGTACTGAGTGTGGTTTGGGAGAGTTGGTGTGAATTAGGAGTATCATGAATGTGAAATATGTCTACCACAAGGTCTGCTATTGTGGGTCTGAGCTTGGAATCCTCAAGTGTTTCTTTAGGATCAAAGCTTTGGCAGAGTGAGGTGGGCACGGGGACAGGTTCCAGTCTGGCCAGAAGCAAAATCTCCACATTTTCCTCAGGAGACATGTAGTCTGAGAAAATGCTTTTGGTTGCTCTGAGTGTACGTGTTCACGTTTATTTTGGAGTACTTTTGAAATTTCTTAAGTAAAAAAACGCTTGTACTCCAAAACAGGGCAATCACGACAGCTGTTTATTCTTTCTCAGTCTCTGTCTTTCTCTTTTCTCTCTCTCTCTCTCTCACACACACACACAGAAACACATCAATATTTATTCTTTGATGCTTTACTACTGTCACTACTTTTGGGTGCACACAGTGTATTGGAAAGAGTCCTTTTGAGGTCTGTCGGAAGCTCTGTGCCCGAGCCCTCTGGAGGAACAGATGTGCCCCAGTGACTCTCCACCATTTCTTCTACCATCGTCAGGTTAGCTGACTAGTGAAGTATGAAACACACTCTAGGTATTTGGGGAAAGAAAAGGTGACCTGGACGGATGTGGGCACTTGCTGCGTCTCGGGGCAAAGACCGCCGGCCACTCAACCGTGTCGCACGAGGAATGCCCAGTTGGGAAGGACAGCCCTGAGCGTTTGGGCCAGATGTTCACAGCATCTTTGCACCTTCCCAGGAAATTAATTTTTGGGATAAAGGCAAAGCAGATGACTGGAAAAATGCTCCCGTGATGGAAATTGAAAATGTCAGGAACAAAAGACATAGGAAGTAAGAGTTCCCTTTGGAGGCAGCTCTCGCAGCTGCATCTGGGAAGAGTAAGGGCAGCAGCCCGTTCCGGCCACAAGCCCACCATTCAGCCCAGTTGAATGAAATCCAAAAGGGAATTTGGCTTCACTTCCTCTGACCTCTAGAGGTGGCAGTGGAGGAGGATTGATCCCCATTCCCAGTTTCCCAGCCTTCCCTTTCTCCTTCCAAACAGAAGACTTCAGTGGAGCAAAGTCTCCACCCCTACCAAGTGGCACAGAAGCAGATTCTTAAAGGATTAGATGCTATTTCTATCTGTAGCTCTGCCTCCTGTGGATAAGTACTCAGTAAACGTTTGTTTATTGCGTGTGTGGAGGTGGTTAAGGATTTGGAGCAGCTCCCCTGGGTCCGAGGGCCAGCCATAGGGCCATGCATTTTCGACGAGCTATCTCACTTACTTCTTCTACCATACAAGGTAGGTCATCAGAACTCAGGAAATGGAGGCACATGGAGATTAATGTCATATTTGAGAGCGGCTGGAGGTTGGTGGTTGAATGGAGAACCGCCCACCCCAAAGAATGAGTTCCTTCCATACCAGTATGATGGGGACCATCACTGATTACAACCCTCTCAGACAATGATTAGGCAGTGCCATGTTTTACACGTGTGTGAAGTGGGGCAACATCTGTTATTGTATCATTGTAGAGAAGGGTCCCCCAAACTCAAATTATTCCCACCTGTTGGCTGATAGACCAAATCCATTCCAAGTTCCTTTCTGTAGGAAGCCCTTGGACTTAGAATCAGAGTGGAGTAATGTAAAAGACTACTGACATTGAATCTTGGGTGGTATTTCCGGCATTTCCGCTGACTGCATGCAATACTCTGTGAATCAGGCTGCCTTTCTGAGTTCCAGTCTGTTCGACGGCCAAGCAGGAATGTGCAACATCACCTGCGCTTTCGCCACAGAGAATGGTCTTAACTCAACGATTAAATTTGATGCATTTCATGAAAGAATTTGAAAACTGTTAGATTGTTAAAGTCAGAAACACTGCTTTTCATCTTTGTAAACCCCAAACACCTGGGAAAGCGCTCAGTAAATTGGTGAAATGGGTGAAGTAGTATGACTTCATATTCAACCACAAGATTTCCATTTTTCTGGTTCAGTTTAGGCAATTGTTGCCACATAGTGGTCTCTTCTTTCCAGAGGCCTGGTGAGGTGAAAGTGACTTGTGTAGTGTACCTGAGGAGAGCGCGTGATATAGGTGAGATTTGAGACATATGAAAGTCTCAACTGTGAAAGTTACAAAAAGAATAGTTCTTCTTTGAATGATACCAGAGAGGTTGGGAGGTTTCCTCTCTCGCAACCCCCTATCAGTGTTGCAGACGGCTGGATTTTAATTTTTCACCATCCTGACTGGAAACACATTAAATTAGATTTAAAGAAATAAGTGTATATACCACTTATGACCCTGGCACTATGAATCAAAGTTCATACTTGTTAGAAAAAGCAATATATAACCTGACTGAGGAACAGGCTACATAGTCTTCCATATAAAAAGTGCTTTACCCCCACATGAAGAAGCTTCCTAACTAGTAAAATCTGACTCATAGGAAGCCTTTTGGTGAGCTCAAGTAGAAAACAGAATCCCTCAGGGGTGCCTGGGTGGCTCATGGGTTAAAGCCTCTGCCTTCGGCTAGGGTGGTGATCTCAGGGTCCTGGGATCCAGCCCACCCCGCATTGGGCTCTCTGCTCAGCAGGGAGCCTGCTTCCTCCTCTTTCTCTGCCTGCTTGTGATCTCTGTCTGTCAAATAAATAAATAAAATATTTTTTAAAAAGAAAACAGAATCACCACTCAGAAATGTCTTTAAATCCCACTTATATTTCATTTTATCTTTTGATATTTCCCAAGTGCTTTATACATACGAATTAACCTGAGCCATACAATAAGCCACAAGGTAGATGATAATATCATCATTTTGTAGATCATGGAAGACGAGTGACAAAGACGATAATCCAATAATCAACCTGTCTATATTTAAGAATGGTCCAGAAAGGCTGTGTGTGTTCCCACAGACTCAGTTTTGATTCTGAATGCAAAGCCCTTATGACTGGTGTCGTGGCAAACAGGAAATAGATGACAGAACCTGCTAATAACTGTGTAATTTTAAAGAAGCAGATCAAGAAGACATGAGAATTGGATGGGGAACAGATGGCTTTCATCTTTCCTTACTACCCTACATAGTGAGAAGAATGCAGAGTCCACTTGGGTGTTAGAAAACCAAAGTTTTCTTCCATGTCTAGTACTCACCTACTCTCCCCTCTTGCTTAGGGGAGACACATAAACACATCAGGATAATCGAACACGCACATTTGAAGCTGGGTCACCACAGTCTCTTAAAGAGGCTACAGAGAGAGAGAGAGGAGAAAGAAAGAGAAAAGCTTTGGAACAAAGACCAACGACATTATTTTGCTCTTGGTCCCACTGCCTCATCAGGCATGAATCATCAAGTTACATGCACGTATGTATTAACTCTGAAGAAGTGTGGAAGGGGTAAGAGGGTATCCTTCATGAATTCTGGCAGTCAGTGAGGCACAGCATCTGGGGGTCATGGATTCCACAGCCTTTATGTGTGTATTATCAAGCTGTATTTGATGAGGAGAATAAAAAATTAACAGCTCTCCCTTCAAGCCTTACCTACCCTAAAATAGTTTTTTCCATTAAAATGGGGTAATATATGCTTTAAGACATGGGATTTTCAGTCAGTTCCCCTATCCATTCAGCATAACCCTTCTTCTCCTTCTTGGTTGTTCCACGGGGTCAGGAAACGGGGCCCCTTCCCCCACCCTCAAGCTCCCTAGGGGTAGCTACTCTGCGTTTTCAGCTCCCCTGTCACAGCTCTCGTTTCTATCAGCCTCTGCTGGACCTAGGTATTTGATTCCAAACCAAGGATGAATGACTGTACACTCCCATCATCCCATTTTTCCTTCCAGGGATTGCCTGTGGTTGGAGCGAATTGAAGCAGCTTAACCACTTCAAACAGAGCCACCGATTTTTAAGAGCGCCAACTAGATGTTACACAATTGGATTGCAAAGCTCCTGCTCTGACAGGTGACCAGCATCCTGTGCCTGACAAACCGCAGGTCCAAACACACTGGAGGACTAAATGGAGCTTTGGGGGAAGAGTGGTTCAGTGGTTGTGTGGTTCCCATGACAGAATCATGTTTCCATGGTATTTCGACTATCCAAGAGAATTAAGGAGAGGCAAGATGAAGGCTGCGGAGTGAATAACTAGGTGAGAAAGTGGAGAATGGTTGTAGGGATGAACTGATGAGAGTACTGTGGGACATTAAAGATGGGCATTGTGACCTAATGGGCGTTTGAATAAGGAGTTCCTGATGGTTCCTGAAGTCCTGTCAGTAGGCGTCAACATAGGATACAGTATCACACGAGGCTATTGATCTATTTGGGTTCTATTGGACTACACATTATTATGAGCACCTTGTATATTGCCAGGGTACTACATGCCAGAAGCAAGATATGACCAAGACAGATAAGGGGTCTCTGCCGTTATATGGTGAGCTCATTGGTTGGACCACAGAAAACAGACAAAAAACACTGGTGATTTTGGGTCATAGTAAGTGTTTTGTGAGAAAGTAAAAGAATTAAACAGGGAGAGATGCTAAGGAGTGACTGGGATACTAGACAAACCTCTTAAATTAGTTGTTCAAAGAGGCCTTTCCCATTGTAGAGGGGGGAGGAAAATGAGAGAGGAGACAGAACCCGTTAAACAGGAAAGAGCTGAGAATGGCGGGCTCACAGAAAGCATTTGCAAGGGAGACGAAAGAAACACACAAGGACAGGACCTTAGGACCTTTTGCTGTTCCTAAGAGAAGCCAATGTGGTTGAAGCAGCCTGAAGAGGGGAAGAGAGAAAGACCACAGGACATTGGGTGAAGCCAACAGAAGCTACACATGAAAACTGTTAAGCTATGTAAAGAATTAAGCTTTTACGAACTCAAATGTAGTAAAGAATCTTTTTTCACCAAAGGGCTGCAAAACCAATATGTTGCTTCCTTCACTTCAAAACTCAATAGTCCCTTCTCCTAAAGTTGCATTGACACGTTGATGAAAAGGCCCTTACCTTAGGGGATACATCACGAGCCCTAATCTTTGGACTGTACTGAGATAACAATATAAGTTCTATAGGATTGAACTGGGAGTGTATAGTATTGCAATAATTACTAATGGCTCTTTCCATGCAAAGATCTGTTCTTTCTCATTTGGAATACCTTCCTCTCATAGTGTCTAAAAATTTACAATTTTTCTTTGGCAGAAAATACACATTAATTCAAGAGAATGGCTTCTGGAGATAGATTTTACTTTTATCAATTATCGATGATGGGAAAGCTATAAAAGGATTTTTTATTTATTGTCAGAGAGAGAGCACAAGCAGGCAGAGTCGAGCAGAGGCAGAGAGGGAAAGCAGGCTCCCTGCTGGGCAAGGAGCCCAATGAAGGACTTGATCCCAGCACCCTGGGATCATGACCTGAGCTGAAGGCAGCGGCTTAACAAGACTGAGCCACCCAGGCGTCCCAAGGATTTTTTTTTTTTTAGAAGGGGAAGGTGATACCTCTCTTGGTCTGCTGTTAGATTCAAGTAAACAGTTTTATGTGAGAGAAAAAAAATTGAGATTATGACTCAAACTTTCCAGTGTTAAGAAATTGTGTGTTAAA